>NW_009636495.1:0-7991 GCF_000690535.1 Cariama cristata | reverse complement strand
ATATTTTTACAAAGTTTGATTTTACCTAGATTAAAACTCTTTGGCTCAAAGTGAAATGAAGTTTGTGGATAATTTACATCAAGAAATGAAAACCATTTCTTGTGAAAAATTTTGAAGAAACAAGAGATCCAACAGAAGTTTTACAGGACTCAAGCTATGAGGAAAGTAGAGCAGAATTAACATCTGCAGTTAATTAACAGTTGCCTCAGTCAAGAGGTTTTTCCTTCTACAAGCACAGTCAAAGATGCCATTTCTCAGCTGTTTATAGTATGTGGACTCTTCACAAGTGACTGAAATCTGTATGAAGGAAACCAACTGCATTTGTTATACAGCCAACAATGCTGTGTGATGAGACTTGACTTAAAATGTAAATGTTTTCTATCAAAATGATCTTTTTCCCAAAACATTTTAGCACGATTCCTGCATTTGACATGTTAACAATGTATTTTAAAGGAACTGTTCTATATTTAGAAAAACTACTGTAAACAGGCCTTAAACCTCAAAGAATTAAGTTCTTGGACTGTCACCGGAATTTGCCTTATGACTTTTTGGAATTGTCTACAGAAAAAAATCTTCTGGATCCTATTCTTCTGGGCTCCTCAGTCACATCAAATGCAGAAACTAAACCAGTTTAAAAGGAGATTGTGATGAGTATCACTGCAGTAATTTTAATTTTCAACAGGTGAAAAAGGTGCTTTCCTGCAGCAAGCAGGGAAATCTTTCTCAGACTAGAATTTGCAAGCATATAGAGAAAGCAAGACTTTTTTTTTTTTTTAATGAAAAAGCAAACTAAAACTAGTTTTTATGATACCAAGGAACCTTCCAAACACTAGCTTTTGCAGTATTGGTCCCAAGTCTGCAGAAAAGCTGACTCAACTGGTAAGATACAGACAGGCAAAGGGCAAGAAACACAAACTGGAACACTGTTTCTCTGTATTGGGAATAACTTGCAGGGTCTAGGTACCAGGGGCTGATAACATGCTCCTGTTGACCAAGGAATGACCTACTATGTACCATGCTGGAGGGAACATGCCGTAGGATTAACAGCAAGGCCTGGGATAATACCAAGATTCCATCAGAATGGTAGATCTTGGGGAAAAATGCCTGGAAAGAATGGGAATTCTGCACGCCCCTGTCATAGACGCTGGGACTTATGGATGCTCCTGAATGGAAAAAGGGAGGGTATGACCAAGTTGAACGGAAGGCCCTTCAGAGATGCAGCATTGCCAGCTGAGGAGTTGTGAGCACAGGGCAGAGTCGGAGCTTAGTTAAACCACTGCATCCTCCTGCCCCAGCCTCTGGACCACACGCTGTTCTGACAATCCATCCGAATTTACTGCACTGGGAGGGACCTGCTGCTGCCCTGGCTTGGCCCCATCTACATCGTGCAGTAATGGATACTGATGCTCACCTTTCTGCCCTTCTGTAGCAGTGATGAAGGAGTAGTTATTCACAGAGTAAGTGGGGAAGACACATGCCCACCTCCAGTGGAAGGCAGCCTCAGATTAATAGACAAGACTGGTAGCCCCTACCTTTTGCCACCACCCCTGCTCTCTTTGGGCTTGACTTTCTTGACCACTGTAGATGGACAGATGAGACAAGGAAGGCATTGGCATTTGGTATAGGCAGTGTGCTTTGTACAGCAGGGAACCAGCTACGGGACTCTTACTGACTCCAGGAATGTTGCATGCACTCAGATAGACCCACTTTTCTTCCCTTAGCAACGCAAATAATTTGCAGAGGAGGTATTGAACTGATTAAGGTGCCGCTGGTGAGACTTAAAAAGCAATTAGTAACTGATTCCCTGGAAAAACAAGGGGAGGGGGGCTCTCAATCACATTTACCTTACAACAGCCCTGTTCAGCCTGTCCAGAAGCATACTGGAGAATGGCAGTTAACAACAGACATCAGAGCTTTGAACGACATAGCTGCTGCATTAGCAGCTGTACTTCCAGGTGTTCTGCAGTTCCTGCATGAGCCAGAAGCCAAAAAAATATACCCAGTGTGTTACAACTGATGTCGCAAATGCTTTCTTTTCAATCCCTCTGGCTGAAGAAGCAAGACCGCAATTGCCTTCACCTAGAACGGTGTGCAATACATCTGGAACTGGCTGTTACAAGGAGTGGAAATATAGCCCTACCATCTGCCATGGCAATATCCACAAAACTTTAAAGCAACAAATCTCTAGAGAATTTTTCCACTGCATTGATGACTTATTGATTAAAGGAAAAACTCTTGAAGCAGTACTAAGTAATGGACAACAGATAATCTTTATTTTTCCCAACTTCAACTGATTAGTCCATGGCCAGCAAATCAACAATATGAAGAAGACTGAACTTCTGTGGCTATAAACTGCCCCAGCACATGATGAGTTACATGCTGAAAGTAACCAATAGACTTTGTTTACTGATGGATCCCATAAAATCACAGCAGAAATAGGGCTCCAAGCAGCTTGGAGCTCCCCACAGGGCAGGCTGCCACACGCAAAGGGACAAGAAGCCGCCATCAGTTTGCAGAAATAATGGCCTTTGGAGTCGCCTTGGAACATGTTCGGGAGCACCAGTGGCCCCGAATACACATATACACAGGCTCCTGAGCCATCACTAATGCGGTGCAGAAATGGCTCAAAGACTGGAATCACGACAACCAGCAGCAGAGAGGAAAATCACTTTCAGCAGCAGAAGAATGGACAGTAATACAACAGCTACTTGGAGAAACATCTACTTGAATACACAGTGTTAATGCGCATACCTGAAATTCAAAGGCAATTTGAGAAACAACATAACCAGGCTGACCAGTTAGCTCAACTTGCCAGCACAGATTTAGGGTGTGAGCACAAAAGAAAGCTGTTTTTAGCCAGGTATGTCCACAAAACTGCTGCTCATGTACTGGGGCAGAGAACACAACTTAGACTCGTCTCAGGAAGCCATAGTGCAAGGAGCTAGGCAGTGTGAGATCTGTGGAATAATACGACACACATGGAAAGTATGAATGATAAAGCAGTACGTGCCATGGGAGAAAGGGAACTTTGAAGAAGCCTGGCAAGTAGATCGGCCCCCTTCTCTTCAGCAACACCAGCAAATGCTGTGTCATTACAGTGGCAAAGCTAGAAATGGGTTGCTACAAGCTTTTCTACTTGGGAAGAAAATGTAGGCAGCACCCTAGACGGAACAGACAAACGTATTTGTTGGCATGATGGAATGCAGCCTTGGTTAGATTCAGAGAGCAGTAGTCATTTCAAAACCACAGCTGTCCAAGAATGAGGGGAAGATTGCGGAGCAGAGCGGGTGTATCATACACCCTCTAATCTCCAGGCATCTGCAAAGGTAGAACAGTGCAATGGTTTACTTGAAACTGCACTCCGGGGAAAGGGAATCTCACCTCTACGAGGCTGAGGGGGGAGCTAGTTAACATAAAAGTAGGAACCCGTCATAGCAGCTCTGCAGAAAATCATTTACCCCAAGTTCAGCTGGGTGACAAAGTACCAGCCAGCCCTGGGGACACCAGAATTGAGACACAAGCTTGTGTCTCTCCTCCTGCAACAATTTAAATCCCTAAGGGAATCTCTATTACTTGAGGACCAGAAAATACCTACGAGGTGGCGTATAATGAAATTAAGTATGTGCCATTACATATGACAAATAAACTTATTTTACTTCCTAAACTATACTGTGTGTTTTGGAGACACAAGATGTATGTCTTTGCAGACAAGATGTATGTCCAAACAGGTACTAGGTACATGTTGCTGAAGAATGTACAGGGCATGAACTGGGCAGGGCTTCAGCAGCAGAGGGCTGTGGGGTGCCCTGCCTGGGAAGAGGCCCTGAACAGCCCCGTGCTGCTTACAGTCACGTTGGCACTGACACCGATGATGCGAACCAAACCTTCAGCTGCTCAGAGGAGCACAGAGTACTCCTGCTTGAACCCAGGTAAGAAGGAGCATCAGCCAGCAGGGACAGGAGACCCACGAGGAGACGGTCCGAGAGACTCGCAGAGGCAGAGACTGCAGCAGGGATGTGTGGCTGGAGATGTTCCCTGGGCAGGAGAGGTTCCATGCCAACAGGGCACATCCCTGAGGGACTACGGCTATAAGCCACCCACATCTGGGCAAAGATACCTCTGAGGGACTGCAGCTGTGGGCCACTCACACCAGGACCACCCACACCAGAGCAGTGAAAGCCCTGGGGGACCATAAACAACCCTCACTGGGGCAGGGACACTGAGAAGCAAAGAGGAACAGAGGAAAACCAGCAGGAAGCAAGGAGGAGCAGCAGAAGGAAACCATAAGGCACACGACCTTCCTGCTTTGCCCATCACCTCACCAAAGGAGCAGGGGATGGGCCGAGTGTAACCTGCAGTGAAACCCAGGGAAGCCGAGATGGGGTGGGTAGGGCTGTTTGGCTTAAGCTGAAAGTAGGGAAGGGGGAGGACCTTTGGGGTTTGATTGACTCTAATCCATGATTAGAAGTTTGTGTCAACTGACAGTAAGCTAATTTAAGTAAGAGTTCCCCGAGTTGAGACTGTTTTGCTCATAACATTCTCTCAAAACACTTATAATAGACTCCGAAGAATAGTTTCCCATGCCAGAGCATGGAAAAGCAGTTTGGCTAAAAGAAAAAGAGGTTTGCCCCTGGTGAGATGATCTTAACTGATGAAGATTACTATTATTATTGCATTTCACTAACACAGCTGTCACCTGATGAAATACAAATTGATTGCAGCGAGAGGTTCAACACAGCAAGAGTTAAAGCAGAGTCCTTTCTCAAGCCCAGGCGACCCCATCACATGCACCAGAGTAACATCAGGAAAATATTGAAATTGCTCTTGGCTGGATGGCAGTAGGCTGAGTCACACTTAACTCTTGCCAAGTTAAATCACTGTACCTACGGAAAGCTTAAGGATTGTTGCAGTGATGTCATTCTGATGTAGCAGTGCATTGGCCATTTTACATGAATAACAACATATAAAAAAACCCCTCTTAGCTATTTCAAATTAGGGGAAATAGAAACATGGAGAAACATGTGCTACACTTTTCAAGTTCATGCTGCCACCTAAACACAGGAGTACTGCTACTAAAATTGTTCAACTGAAAGAAAGTGTGTGGTTGTTTTGGTTTTTTTAATCAGATTTAAAAGGCAAACAACTCCAGAGCTCACAAAGCAGAGATCAGTCTCCAGGAGTCCCTGCCCCAGTTGAAGGCTCCATCGACTAGATGCCAGACAGGCTCATTTCACCATCTTTCATCCAACTAGTCATTTTTCTCAACACTGACTTGCCTGAACAAGAAGTCAGGGGCACAAGCGATTCCTTCCCTTTGCTCACAGCCCTATAATTACAGCAGTCTTACAAAGGAGGGATCTCCACTTGTAATTCACCTTAGGTTACTGATCTTACAACATAGATACCTCAGCTTCCAGCAGGTATTTTGCTCACCTCCGCGTGTTCACTACCACTACTGTTTCTTGTGGTAATTGTGTTTCAATTGACAAGCTCTACTCAATTCTCGCAAAGGATACTTGGAACGTCCAAGCTTGAGATCCTCAGTAAGCAGACAGCTTTTTGTGCCTTGATCTTTCTACAGCAGACAAGGGAGACTTTTGAGCCTTGTGTCTGCACGCAGCAGTTTTCTGCCACTCATCATGTATGGATTTTTTTGTTTAATCCTCCTTCTACTTTGCTCCTCATATAAATTGTACAGATGATCTGCTGCCTAATACTTTATGGTATTTTGAAAACCAGATGCCTAAAATTAGGCGCTGGGCTAACCTGGTGGTTTTGTAGATGTCAGAGCCAGTCTCACATCTCGCAGCCAGCCAAAGCAAGGAGCCTCCTGCCCTCCCGCCCCCCCATCTCATTTCCACTCATTTCGGATGCTTGGCCCTGCCACTCCCTTGCGCTGGCTCCGACACTCATCCAACTCTCTGCAGAGCAAACTCAATGCACCACATGAGTCATTTGCTGACTTATCAAGCTGAATCATCTCAGTACAGGTCCCCATGGGCACCAGACCAAACACAGGAGGAGAGAAATGGAAAGATCCCACTCCTCAGCAGGGGCAAGCTGTCAGGTTGCCTATAGAAACTGATGGTATAAAAACTCCTATTCAACCTTCCTCTGGATCCAGCCCCAATGATATCTAAACTCCAGCTTTGCCTGACTTGCAGAGCTCATGCTTGGTAAGTGAGACAACACTTGAACGCCACTTTTGAGGTTAAAACTGCAAGCTCTTTTTCTAAGCAAGCTCAAGTAACAAAGTGCACCTTTGCTTACTAATACATTCAAATCCTCGTGATATGTTGAATATTGTTTTAACGCTAACAGCTTTCACGTGCCTAAAATGGATGATCCCACAAGAAGTTCTCAGCCCGAAGGCACAGACTCCTCTGCCTGAATGGTGAAAGCAAGCAGTCCCAGTGAAACCAGTCACTTCCAAACTGTCACACAACAGCTGAACTGCTTATAAGGTAAGATCCTTAACTTTCTACAGCAGTTCTGCAAATTCAGACTACAGACGGCCTACCAACAGTGAAATTAAAATTTTCAGAAGTATGTAATTCAGGTTTTGCCTTTATTTTAATTTAAGATTGCAACACGACAAATCTGAAATTCTCCCGGAGGGCGCCACCCTCCCCAGGCTGACATTCTCAACAGTTCTTGAATTCTTAGGCATTTTGTTTAAGGATAAAGTGTCCAAACTAATTATAACCTATCTACTTAGTTTGTATTATCAGCATTAACCTGCACCCAGATAAATTAACCAGCTTTTTAAGAGCAATCTATTAAAAATGTAGCATCAGTTTCCTCAGAATTCAAAATAAAGCCCCTGAAGGCCATTCTTGTGCACCTTCCCTCCAGTCAAACAAAAATCAGACAGACTCTCTTCACCTCCAAACTTCTTGGCAGAAAGTTTAGAAAGACTATTCTTCAGTGACTCCAAATACTTCCACATCTTAAGAGCATCACACCAAAGATCTTGCTGTCCGTGACTGTGAGAACTGCTTGCAGGGGTAGAATTTTCCACGTAAGTAGTAAGATGATACCTAAATGTTAGCAGCCTGAATCATCTGTCAATTTTAAAGGCAGTTACTGTAAAATTGTACTATTTTTCCAAGAGCTCAGCTTTGCTAACCTAAAAGTCAAGACCACAGTGAGGCCACAGCAGAACTGAATTCAAACAGGCTTGACAACAAACTGCTTATCTGGCATCCTGCGTACAGTACCTACAGATTCCAGTCAAACCTAGAAATGGATATTTTTCCTTCTCTCCTACAGTGAAGAGACAGATATTTAAGTTTTGAAGTCTTACTTTTACAAAGCATCTGAAAGAAAATATCTAGGCATAGCACTAAGCATGCTTATTAACATAGTTTTAAAAATTTCCTAGAAATAAGTCATATAAATAGGAAATCACAGTTTGTACTGCATATTCCAGTTTCAGAGTCTTCCTCCTGAAAAAACTTGGTATTGGGAATCTGGCTTATCTTTTCCCCCCACTCAAACTGTTATCTTATACCAAATAGCGAGGTGCTATTACACAGATACCGTTTTGATCAGGGTTCGAGAAAATCGTCCCTGACACACCCTGAAGCCGCGAGAAGCTTCTCAGAAAATACACTGGTGTGGTTTACCCTGCAATTTTGCCATAATAATTTTTTTTTTTAAAGTCTATTGCGTGATGGCAGACTTTCTAGTGAGTAACTATCTGATGCCCTGGAATTGCCGTAACGCCGCTTTCTTTCCTAAAAGGGAAGCCGACCTCCGGGAGAGCTCCCCGCCGCCCCAAAACCCCCTCCAAGCCTCCTTCGAGGGCCCCCCTGCACCCAAGGGCCCTGCTGGGGCGAGTACCACGCAGTCACCGAAGAGATTAAAAACAAGACAGGGCTTCCAGTGAGGGAGGCGGGCAGAAAGCTCATCAATACCTTTCAAGTTAGTTGGAGGAAAAAAAAATCAAACAACTCAAACCTACAAAAACAACCCAAAAAAGGGCTGGA
>NW_009636494.1:0-2505 GCF_000690535.1 Cariama cristata | reverse complement strand
CATGAAACCAGAAAGTGGTTTTCTGACACTGCACCTTTGGAACCCTTTGCTACATTTCCCACCGGCAACGCTTCCTCTTCTGGGACTTCAGAGGGCATCCCTTCAGGGGCTTGCGACAGTTGTGCTCTGGGTTGTGGCCTCTCAGGTCCTGAAAACCTCCAGGCTCAGGCATCCCACGGCCTCTCTCTGGGCAATGTGCTCCACTGCTTCATGAGCCTCCCAGAGATTTTGTTTCTCCTTCCTTATCTCCAGCCTGAACCCCTCTAGTTTCAGGAGACGCCACTGCCTCCCACCCTCCCACCAGGCAGTGCTGGAAGATCCTGTCCCCATACCTTCTCCGTAGGTACTGGATTGTGCCATGAGGTGCCCTCACGCCTTCTCTGCTCCGTGCTGAACCAGGCCCAGCCCCACAGAGCTTCCTTGCCTCCCCTGAGCCCCTCTGGTTTGTTGATCTCTCTCCTGTTCGGGACCCCAAAGACAAAGTAGTGCCTGGATGAGGCCTGATGCGTGCTGAGCAGAGGGGACCACCCTTGTGCCTTCTGGTGAGGGGAGGAATATAGGAGCAGACCCTCCAGGGCAAGCCAAGGGCTGCCTTTGACCCGCCATGGCAGGAAGCAGGGGAGCGCCGAGGGCTGGCCAGCAGGGCCGGGGTATGGGGAGAGCCCGTGGGACTTTGTCCTGCAGCCTCCCAGGGAGACAGCAGGGGTTTCCAAGTGAGCCCTCTGGCTGTATGTTCCTGGAGACGTCTGCCACGGCCAGAGAGACCCGACGGGGCCCTGGGAAGACACGGTCGAGGCCTCAGTGATCAGCGTGAAACCCCAACGCTGAGCACAAGACAAGAGATGGGGGATGGGGTGGACAAGGGGCGAGTGCTGTGGGCAAGGATGGCCCATTGTGACATCCCCCAGCCATGGATTGTGACGTTCCCCAGCGATGGATTGTGACCAGGCATCCCTCGCTGCTTATGTTTGGGCGCTGAGTCTCAGGCAGCCAGCCCGTGCCCACACTCCGGCCAAGCAGTTCGCCAGGTTTGGAGTGCTGAGCGAGGCCTTGGTGCTGGTGTCATGCTCGGGGAGTTGTTCCTTGCAGCTCTCAGTGCCTGACTCCAGAGCCATCAAAGGATTTTCCCCGGCCCTGCCAGGTTCAGGCAGCCGGGGCACCCGGCAGGCACGCTCGCAGCAGCAGAGGTGAGCTGGGCAGCGACACCTCACCCCGGGGAGCTGGGAGCGTTTCCTTCTTGAGGGACCTGCGCATTTCTTCCACCCCTCCCCAGGCCAGCCAACAATTGTGGCCTCTCTTCCTTTTTCAGCACAACACCCGCTGCTGCAGCGCACGTGAGAGGGAGCGGCTCGACCTCCCCAGCTCCCCCGAGCCTACCGCAGCGAGTGGAGAGCATGGCCATGGAGCTGGGGAACCGCTGTCCCATATGCCTGGACAGCTGGGAGGAGCCCAGCTCCGTGAAGCCGTGCCTCCACCAGTTCTGTTACCCATGCATCCTGCGGTGGACTGAGCACAAGCCCGAGTGCCCCCTCTGCAAGAGGAGGATCCTGTCCATCTTGCACTTGGAGCGAGCAGATGGTGACTACACAGAGCATGTCATCACACCATCTGGAACAGCATCTGCCCATGACCTCCATCACCCTGGAACACCCCAACCATGGGCTGTGGAAGGGGTGCCCAGGGCTCCTGTGGGAGGCCTCCAGCCCGAGGAATGGGCAACGGTTTTCCAGAACCACCCAGCCCTCCTCGGCACCCTACTGCTCTGGGTCCAACAGAGGCTGAGGCAGATCTTTGGGAATAGGCGGTCGGAGGCAGCCTTGGTGGAAAACTTCATCACGACCGTCCTGATGGGCCATGGCATGGATGAAGAGCTGCTGGTGCAGGTGCTGTGGATCTTCCTCCAGAGCCACACGGTGACATTTGTGCAACAGCTTCTCCGTGTCGCCGTACGACGGTGCAGCAGAGAGGTGCTGAACCAGCTGGAGGGTCTCCCGCCCCCGGCCCAGCCCCCTCCACAAGCCCTGAGAGATCCAGCATGGATGAGCTTCCTGGCAGCTCATCCGCTTCGGTGGTGGTCCCGGCAGCCACCCCTCTGCTTCCGTTGCCACCGCTGCTGGAGGAGGAAGAGCCCCAGGAGGAGCCAGAGGAGGCTCTGCCTGGGCCCTCCGCTTCCAACCAGGGCAGTGAACGCCCCCCTGGGGGGCCGCGGAGACCCCCGAAGAGGAAGGTCAGCGGCCCCAAGACCTCTCCAGCCAACAAAAGGAGGCCAGCACCATGGCAATGACCTCGGGGGATGGCCAAACCAAGACTGGGTCGTCCGCTGGGGCATGCGCCAGCCCTCCAGGGCCGCTGGCCTCGCGAATCCAATTCTCAGGCAATAAAATAGAACGAAATAGAAAATAAAATAAAATAAATGTCTGAAAGCTATAGAAAAAGTCTGAGCATTGCTAACAGTCCAGGTGGCGTTGCTGTCCTTGCCCTCTTTTGCTTTTTTGCCAGGAGGGG
>NW_009636493.1:0-6283 GCF_000690535.1 Cariama cristata | reverse complement strand
GAGGAAGGAGCGGCAGAGACAATGGGCGACGGACTGACCCCAACTCCCATTTCACATCCCCCTGCACCGCTCGGGTGGAAGGGTAGAGAAAACCAGAAGTTGAGTTAAGCCCAGGAAGAAGGGAGGGGCAATGGGAAGCTTTTTTTTAATATTTGGTTTTATTTCTCATTATCCTGCTCTGATTTGATTGGTAATAAATTAAATTCATTTTCCCCAAGTTGAGTTTTGCCTGTGACAGTAATCAGTGAATGATCTTTGGTTGCACTATCCTATTTAATTTGCATTGATATTACACAGGAGGCACTCAGCTTCTATCTATGTGTGGCCAAAACCTGCCACCCTTTGTCTTGCTGAACAGAACCCTTCTCTATAATGAAATCTATTGACTTTATCTAGAGCTGAAGTTGAGATGTGGTAGATAAACATTGTATTAGTTGCTGAAAGCATTAGAGTTACTTGATAGCTGGCTTTTAAGACTGGTGTAGTGTATACATTGGGGTAGTTATGTATTCTCATCCAGGTAATTAATAATACATCAGCATAACTGCAAAGTTCTGTACATAAATGACTACAATTGCCATGTAAATAACTGCACCATGCAACTACATTTGAAATGAATTTGTAGGAGTATGAAAGAAAAATATATTAAAAAGCAGTTCAACAAATGGGACTAACCTCCCTACTACGAGAAATATTAGTTATTAGTTAGATACAGTATAACTACATAAACTACAATAACTGTGTAATTACAGAATAGTTAGAGTTACAGTGTTATAAATTGTGATTGCTTCTTGTCTTATCCTAACTCATGACCTGACATAGAACTTAAAATTACTTCAAAACAAGCAAGATTACTTTTACGTTTTATCGACTTAGAATCTATTGAAGTAGATGGAAAACTCTGTTATTTCTATAAGCTCTAGAGTGGGATATATAGATAAAACTATAATATGAGAAGTAATAATTAAGTCCTCTGAAGAAAATGTGAGTCGCGTCTTGCATGCATACCTAATACTGCACT
This sequence comes from Cariama cristata, assembly GCF_000690535.1. Taxonomy (NCBI): domain Eukaryota; kingdom Metazoa; phylum Chordata; class Aves; order Cariamiformes; family Cariamidae; genus Cariama; species Cariama cristata. Next base: position 5,262 of record NW_009636493.1, on the reverse strand, counting down.
GTTAAATTGATTTTGACAAATAGCAGTTAAGGAGAGGAATCATAGAATCATAGAATCATTTGGGATGGAAGGGACCTTTAGCCATCATCTAGTCCAACCCCCCTGTGATGAGCAGGGACATCTCCAACCAGATAAGGTTGCTCAGAGCCCCATCCAGTCTGACCTTGAATGCCTCCAGGGATGGGGCTTCCATCACCTCTCTGGGCAACCTGTTCCAGTGCTTCACCACTCTCATTGTAAAGAATTTTTTCCTTATGTCAAGTCTAAATCTACCCTCTTTTAGTTTAAAACCATTACACGTTTTTCTGTCACAGCAGACGCTGCTAAAAAGTCTGTCCCCATCTCTCATATAGGCCTCCTTCAGGTATTGGAAGGTCGCAATGAGATCACCTCGAAGCCATCTCTTCTCCAGGTTGAACAACCCCAACTCTCTCAGCCTGTCTTCATAGGAGAGGTGCTCCAGCCCTCAGATCATTTTCGTTGCCCTCCTCTGAACCTTCTCCATGTCTTTCCTGTGCTGAAGGGTCCAGAGCTGGATGCAATACTCCAGGTGGGGTCTCACCAGAGTGGAGTAGAGAGAGAAAGGTTTGGAAAGATGATCCCCTTTTGGAACTATTGGGAATTAGGACTTAGTCCAGGCACAGAGTTAGGCACCTTGTCCTCCCATCTTGTTTTCTCCACTAGACCAAGCCTGTGGTTCTGTTGTTAATGAAGTTTCCCAATGCCTTGCTGTGATGCTAATTAGGAACGCTATTGCTATACAAACAATACTCTTATTTTTGTGGTTTGTTTTTTTTTTTTTTTTTTCCCCTGTGTATTTTAGTAGTCTTATGTTACGTTTGATGAGGAACTAGAAAGTATGGAGCCGACTAAATTGTTGGGTTTTTAGATCTTGTATACCAAATGATAACAATGCTTACTAATTTCCTTGTCTGCAGATGGCAGGGCCTCTATAGTCCCTTCTGGAAACACTTCTAAGGTAAATTACAAGATACATGCAATTCAGAAGAAGTAAAAGGAAGAACTGCAAACTTCACTGTTTTTAAAGATGATTAGGATAAAGATATATGCTGATGTGACAAGAGAAACAGCTGCCAGATAAAAAAGTTTGCTAGATTGGGGGTGGGGGGGGGGGGGGGGTTTTACAAACAAAAAGAACAAAATATTAGATGTGGGTTAGACATGGGATTCCACATCCAGTAACTTTAATCATCACAGTAGGAAATCAAACAAGAAAATTTAATGAACCAGAGTTAGCAGAGAAATTTCTTAATAATTTGGCAAAAAGAGACATCAGTGATTTTGTAACTTGTGGCACTGGCCTGTCAGTCACAAAATGTGTTTGAGTGAATGTAATGGATTTGGAACAAAGCATGTGTTACAAAGCTTTATGTAAATTGCAGCCCTGTAAATACACTGGAAATGTCAAGCTTCAATTTTCTTCTTAAGTACTTTCTTTTTTCTTTTTTTTCTTCTTCCCTTGGGAAGGTGCTTGCTTGGGTTTTTTTGTTGCTTGTCTGTTTGTTTGTTTGTTTGTTTGTTTGTTTTTAATGCCAGATATCTTCATGATATCTGAGCTGAATTCATTCAGGTTAAAATTTACCTTCCATTCATATTTTATTCTTGTTTGTTTTACTAGATGTCTGTTAAAAACATAAAAAATAAACACTCAGCTGAGTTACATCAAAGAATTACATTGAGCTTATGGAAGCAGAAAGTTATTCATGACAACTACCTGCTACCTTTGGTGTAAAGAAACACTATTAGGAAAATCTGAGAATTCAAGAATCTAGTTTATAGCATGAGATGACGTATCTTTTATGTACCACAAAAAGCAGTAAAGGAAGTCCCAACCTGCCTGTCCTTGACACAAAAGCAGCGTAAGACACTACAGACATTTCTTTGGCATCAAATTGTCCAACACTCTGCTGATACAGCATGTCACATTCCAGGGGTTTCTGTGATTCTCTGAGTGCAGAAGTTGCTTGGCTTAGGAAGTGGACAAAGAGTTCTGAACATCAGAGGAAGGAGGTATTGAAAGATCTTTTCCATAGAAGTAACGGACTTCAGAGCGGTAGTTAAGGAGTCTTCATTGTCATCATCTTCCTCATCTCTAATACTTGCTAGTGAACCCAATTTGAACAGCAGTTGGAGAATTTCATCTTGTAAAGCTTTAGGAATTAAATTTCAGCATTTCCAAAATTAAACATTCCCCTTTTGGCATACCTACTATTCATCAAACTTTTTCATCTCCTGAGGAACTTTGATGCAGAGGCAAAAGTCCTAACTCTGTTGATGTCCTTAACTAATGGGGAGCCAAGAGATCAGTCGGATTTTACTACTTATAACAAATATCTGGTACTCTACAACCCGCTAGACATAATAAACACAAGAGAAAGTCCTGTTGTTATGGTGTTCACCTTCCTGAGAGAAGATAAATCTTCATGTGTGTCTGCCGGATATAGAGAGATGACCTTTTGTGTCTTTCATGTCTGAGCACTCACACAGTGCTCAGCTGCCTTTCCTGTTTCCCTGCTAAAGACTCCTCACAGCAGCAGAGGCAGAACAGAGTCTGCCCCTTATCCAGCCAAGCTCAGTCCACTGTATTTGAAATGCCAACGAGCTCAGGTTGGGATTGTACAAAGAACAAGGGAAGCTGAGTCATAGACATTTTTCCCACTTCGCCTCATTTGCAAGGAAGCACTGACTCCTGGTAAAGACACAGGAGCTCAGCAGAACTGGTCTCAAAAACAGCCCCCAAAATGACCAAGGAATCTCTCAGAGATGTAAGACTAATCCTCCCTGCTTTATCCACATAAGTTGCCCAAATGAATTGAATAATACCAGCTTGTAGTTACTTAAGAATAATGGTTTCTCACCTATTAAAAATATATACAGTAACCTTGGTATGTTTATGATCAATTTGGATTCGAAATGGCAAGGAGATCATGGTCTTCAAACGATAACCTGCAAGCCAGCAGTTTGCAGGTGATTATAAGCTAGGTTCAAAGTCGTCATTAGACTATAGTGCTAATCACAACATGGCAACAGGAAGAAAAGATGGTGCCAGTTATAATGAGCTAAATTATTAGCTTTAAAATTACTAAGGAATCTAATAACAGTATAATAATAATGACATTCTTGGAAGAAACTACATCCAGAAGCATTTCAAATTTCTGAATTTAACCCCCTTGCCAAAGATCAATGTAAACATCTGTTAACATTTAGCAATTAATTATTGATAACTTAATTTAACTCACTCTCTGCGCTGTTTACTGAAAATTAAAGTCATTTAGTAATCAATAATCATCCTTATAAAACAAGGAGAAAAGTTAGCTAACAATAGTACAGATCAATAAATTAGCTCATCTAATAGAACTTAGTATTTTAGTTCAGCGCTCTATCTAAGCAATGGTATGCACTATGTTCACTGAAGCAGTCATGAGAAATAGGGATCCTTTGCATAATTTTAATCATGGAAAAAAAACCAAACAACCCAGTGACGATGGATTGACATTTTTTTCTTGGTTGTAAGTTTACAAGTATGCAAGAAAGCATAAACAGTCTGTTCTATTGAATACAGTTAAGTAAAACCACCTTGCCTTGCTAGCAGTACAAAGGAGTTCCTTAAACAGCACTTTTTGCAAAAGTCCTCTCTCAGCTTCAACCCAGATTCATGTTATGAGCATTTCTTTAATTTTCTTAGATTTTGTTGCTGTTGTTACTCCATATACCTTCTCTGCTACTTCTTTCTCCTAGGCACACACATCTATTAAGCAGCACTGTCTCCTGATACTCAACACTTCCATCAACTCGTTCTCTGACATCAGAGCATCTATGTGATCTCCTAGATATTGTGGTCCTGTAGTTTGCTAGTCCTACAAATGGCTAGTCCCATTCTTCCACCTACTCCCAAAGATCCTTAATTACATAAGATATACTCTGCTGTAACTAGATTATAAACTCTACAGCTTCAGTGATGTTTTCAGCCACTCCTGGTGTGGTAGGATAACATTTCACGATGCAGTAAGTTTTCATTACTGCTGTTTAACCAACCATATATGTAAATAGTATATCAAAATTATGCAAATGTATTTTATATATTTCAATTTCTAACAGAATTTTTGTAATCTTTAATTTTTTGTTGAGATTTTAGGGTTCCAAGCAGATGACTATGTTGCTAACTAGGACCAAGATTAAGCTAGCTGGGCAGGATATAAGAAGTTACTGGATATGACAAAAGAAATTGCTGGACATGATGGACAACAGTGCAAGAAGCTAATAAAGATTAAGGGTAGCTCCATGAAAGATGACTGGATTTCACAGGTGGTTAAAGGATTATCTATCTGAGAAACAACCAAACTTCACAGATAATGGGTGGAGGTATGGGCGAACTTTTGGAGAGTAGAATTTGCAAGGTCAGCAGCACACCTCAGTAATAACAGATTCAAACATGGATGTAGCAAAACTGGGACTAGAAAGTACTTAGGTCCTCATGGATTTTTGGGGAGGGAACTGACAGAGAGAAAGGTATGGAGGAAGGCAGAAAAAAAGAACCAAGAAATGGGAAAAGGGATAGTAAGGTAGGCAAGTCATACGACTGATTCTCTCTGGGTGTACCTGCCAGCAGCCCTGTGTTTGATCACTACAACTTAAAGCAGGACAATAAACTCACTTGTTCTGCCCATACTAACTGTGTCCAACCTGCTTCTGTTGTCAAGAGGACAGGGAGATGAATGGGAGCACCTTTCCCTGACAGCAGGGGGACTCTTAGGACACATGGATTGAGCATGCTAGTATAACTGTGCCAGTGCCCTTTCCAGGCCTGGTGGCATCAGTATCTTTCTAAAAACATCCTAACATAGACATTACATTTCTTATACAGACAGCCAAAAGCTTCTGGTGCAGAGAATAGACCACTGATAAATTGCTGTAAGGCTTAGGTACGTATGGTGGGTCAGTTGACCCTGGCTGGATGCCAAGTACCCACCAAAGATGCTCTATCACTGCCCTCATCAGCTGGACAGGGGAGAGAAAATGTAACAAAAGGCTCAGGGGTCGAGATAAGGACAGGGAGAGATTGTTCAGCAATTACTGTCATGGGCAAAACAGACTAAACATGGGGAAATTAATTTGATTTATTAACAATCAAAATCAGAGTAGGATAATGAGAAAAAGTAAACCTTAAAACACCTTTCTCCCACTCCTCCCTTCTTTCCAGGCCCAACTTCACCCCAATTTCTCTCCCTCCTCCCCACCAGT
>NW_009636492.1:0-25307 GCF_000690535.1 Cariama cristata | reverse complement strand
ACCCCAACCCCCATTCCCCATCCGCCTGTGCTGCTGGCAGGGAGGAGGTGGAGAAAATTGGGAGTGAAATTGGGCCCAGGAAGAAGGGAGGTGTGGGGGAAAGTTGTTTTAAGATTTGAGTTTATTTCTCATTACCCTACTCTGATTTGATTGGTAATAAATTAAACTAATTTCCCCAAGTTGAGTCTGTTTAGCCCGTGACAGTAATTGGTGAGTGATCTCTCCCTGTCCTTCTCTTGACCCAGGAGCCTTTCATTGTATTTTCTCTCCCCTGTCCAGCTGAGGAGGGGGAGTGATAGAGCGGCTTTGGTGGGCACCTGACATCTAGCCAGGGTCAATCCACCACAGTCCTTTGGGCACACTCCTCGCTGCTAGCTCTGGATACCAAATATGAATGACCTTTTTGGTCTCAAAATCAGGAAGTCCGTGTTCTACCATGGCTAAGATCTCATCTCTCTGCAGTAGTCTCCTCTCCTGGAGGGAGGCTGGGGAGGGAAGGAGCCCTGGAGCAGGCATATTCACTCATTTTCTTCTGCTGTTCTAAGAATCACAGAGAAAAAGTATGCTTCCCAAAGACTAGCTTGTTGATTGATTTTCGACCTACTCACAGAACACTGACTTAGAGAAGTTATGAACTGGGAAACAACCTTTTTCCAAAACAGACTGCATATGCTACCTCTTTTCTTGTCTCTCTTTATATACTCAGATCACAAGACCTAGTAAGGACCTGAAAGAAATGCCTATTCTTTGCAATTGTTCAGTCTTAAGGAAACCCTTCCTTCATAGTATACAGAAATCTTACCAAAGATAAGTAACATAAGATTTGCGAGTACAAAAATCTTGGTATCTATGAGTGAGAAGCCTGTCTGCAATGACTTAGGACAGGGATTTAAGCCTGGATCTGTTTTGTTGCAGATCTCGGTTTTTATAGCTAAACTTGCACAGGGAACTTGTTCCAATAGATCATTCTCTATGTTAACGTCTCTAGTCTTGTTCTGTTGTACAAGTCTTTGCAATTCAAAATTGCTTTTTTTTTTGTGGATGAGGAATGAAATAAGCTCACATCAAAGCTGTTCTTTCATCTGTCTATTTTGACTCTCAAAAATGAGTCAGAGGACACCGACACATATACTTAAAATCAGATCCACTGTTGTGAATGCATTTGGACCATCCATTAGAGATAAAGACTCCATAGAGGAGGCTGACAAACTAGCCAGGCATCTGATTAGGCACAGAATAATTTCAATGGCTAATCAAACGAATGAATCCTTACTTGATTACATTTCAGTTTTGTATCAGCTAATCATGAAACCAGAAAATACACTAATGGATGCTGGTTTCTTGTAGCACCTGTTCGCAGGTACAATTGCTGTAATTTGGGAAGAAGAAGGGAGGGGGCAGCACTAATTTCCTAATCAAGGACTGAGACAAGTAGCAAGCTCTAATATTCTTAATGCAATAGGTTGTTTTTCTCTAGAAGAGAACTAGAACTTTTCCAGGACTTGGAGGTAAGTCAGCAGTGGGATGCTGGGATCACTCCCCCACATCTCACATTTTTTTACACATATATATTGTTCCTCAGGAAACCTTCTGTATCATATGGTAAAGAGAGACCTTCTTGGGACTTTTTTAAGAAAATGAGACAAATCAACCTTTCTGCCACCCCTCTGCTCTCTTTCTATACTCACTGCTCAGCAGATATTAGCAGGGGCAAGAAAGGTCCCTGCAGAAAACCAGAAAAAGTTCTTAGTGTGTGTGTGTTTGCACATATCCATGTTCTTTTGGTACTCCTGGTGTTTCAGGAGCTTTGGTCTCAGATGTAAAGACCACAAGTTATCATATGGGGGAGATGCTTCTGAATGCTCTCCACCAAGGTCTCTGACTTAAGATCTAATAAAAATCCTTAGGAACCATTGTAGTGCTTGGAGGAAATTCCGTTGTGCTATATGATAGTATAGAAGGCAGCAGTCCTTGCCCCAGAGAGCCTACTGTGTAAAAAGATATGTTTTCTTTTCATCTAAAAAGGTAACAAAGGGGAAATATTGGAGGAGGAAAATGAGATGAAGAACATTTGAATTCTGCTTTTAATGTAGCCTGGAACTGACAGTTCTTTGTTGTACGCAGATAAGAGTTTTGGTACTAAGTTATGAACAAGATCTGACGTCTACTTTCACAATGAATCCCACAAAGCAAAACAATTCTTAAAATTTTTATTTCCTACACTGCCTCTGGAAAAGTATCTCATGAGAAACAGACTGAAAGAAAAGCTAGGCCCTGATTCCTGAAAAGTAGGTCCTACCCTTGCAGGAAGCTAGGCCTCTGCTGCGGTATAGCCTCACAATTTCACCAGTGTCAGGAGACTACACTGAGTTTCGGCTGGGATGCATTAGGCTGAGACTATTGCTAACAGAGCACAGTGCTTACAGGAATGGCTTTAAAACATCTGCCAATCAATACTGTCCAGTTCTTTGAAGAACTCTTAGGTTAATGCTGCTTACCTACACAGTAAGTGTCTCTGAAGTCTAAGTAGAGAAAATAGAGAGACCAAGGGTAGCTGGATTAGCAGTACTAAGCCACGGTCAATCTACTGCATACATTTTAATAGCTCTTGCAAAAGTGGAGCACTAGATTCTCTGCTGTGTGAATCAGTATAGATCCACTGAAATTGTCAGAACTATGCTGATTTATATAGGCTGAGGACTGTGCCCAAGACTTCCAGCAACAACTGTTTTAAATGGTTGGGTTTGATCTGTCTTTTGAAATACTAAGCCACCAGATAGATTGCATTTAAATTATTGGTGCTGATCAATATATGAGATACATCATAAATCTTTCCTAAACACCACTCAGCTGAATGTCCCTTATTGACTTAAAATACATTCATCCTGAATATTCTCTATCTTTTCATACAAGCTCCTAAGTAGTAGGAAAATAAAGTCTTTGAAAAGGCAAATCTAGATAAACATTTCATTAAAATGGTATGGTGTTACCATTTGTCATGTCCTTGCTCATATAAAATCTGTGTCTAAAAGTAATTAAAAAACAAAAACCAAAAACGCATCATCTGAAGTGCCTAAAGTTATTTGAGGGTAAAAACTGAGTTGCTAGAATCACATCTGGCATTGTGTTTACGTTTTCCTACCTCTGGGCTTAAAAGAAGGGAATGAAGAGCCCACCCTACAAAGAACTCAACACTTTTTCAGAGGTGCTAAGTAAAAGCCTGACCCCTTTCAGAGACATTAAAGATTTCCTGGTACCTCAGAGCAGATGCTTGGTGTTTCTCAGGATCTCTACATTGTACGAGCAGAATAGTAGTTGTGTTCACCATAATAAGCAGTTTTTCATTTGTGACGTGAGTTAGAGGTTAAGAAAATATGGTAGATTTTTACTATAAAAACAGTAATGATGTTCTGGAGGAATTTCGGAGGTCTAGGAAGGAAAATGTTTCTTTCCATGTATCATAACTCATAGTCTTCCCTTCATTTTCCTGGCTTACTTATACCTTGAGTGTGGTCTTTCCCCTCTTTTCTTGCCTGTGTACCTTCTGTGCTGTGCAGATCACTGCTTCTCAAAGTCATGCGTCCCAAACGCCATACTTCTTCACTGCTCTTCTCCCTGTCCTTTTATCTCTGCATGTCTCTTGTCATGATGCTCTGACCGTTGTGCTAGCACTAATAATTTAATTTCTTCCAGAACTCCTTCATCCTTCATCAACACCGGGACTATTTTCCCAGGCATGATTTTTGAGGTCATTGCTGTCACTCTGTTTCAGTTCATCTCCTCCATTTCTTTCATGAGGAACTGAAGAAATAATTTCTGAGCTTGGTTTCTTAGAGATTCTTGAAAAAGCAGAGGAACAAAAGGAGTAAAGCAACTGATAAATAGTGGTTGACTTTGTTTACCTTCTCTCTCCTTTATCTTCTTGTACATTAACAGAGAAACAGGAAGCAACAGGAGAAGGGAATGATTGCTAGTTACAGATTCTAAAGGACATGATGTCCATGAGCACCCTCAGTTGCATGCTTGCTCCATGCAGAGAAAATAATCCACTGGCATGCTGACTGAATAATTTGTTTTACACAGTATCTGGCAAATGGCAGTCGTGGACCAGAACCCCCTGTGCTAGCTGCTCTGTTAACAAAAGAAAAAAAAATTAGAAGACGGTCACCACTACCAGAGCTTACATCCAAAGTACAGGACAGGAGACAACAGATGGAGATGGACAGATGGTGAAGTGCAAAGAAACTACTGAACAGTTGATAAGCATGAAGGCAAACAGTATCAGCATAGCAGCTGCCTAACATTTGTCCATTAAAGATGTCAAGCCAAGGAATGGTATAAGAATAGTTTTGAAGGATAATGGGATAGCTCTGTGGATGGCTGGGGGAAAACCATCCCAAGTGGGGATGGCAGCAGGGAATAGTTTATCTGGAAACCCTGCTAACAGACAGGAGCTGTCATGTCCAGTGAAAGGCAGGCTATGAAGGGCATGAAAATGAGAACAAGTAACTTACATTTAATGTGACCAAGAAGTGGGGCCTGTGAAGGGACGAAAAGAGAGGGGTTGCAGGTTCAAAGGAAGAAGCATGAAGACTTACTGTGTAGATACAAATGAGGTAAGACTTACATTTGCAAGACCAAAAAAAAATAAATTGCTGAAAGCTGTAAGTCTGCGTGATTTTTAGCATGTTATTGGAAAGAAAGGTCAGTTTCACAGTTCTTGTATAGAAAGAATCAGCAAGGCTTTGACACATCTTGTGCTCCCCTTTTCAATGTTTGAGTGATAGGCAAAAAACATCACAAGGACCAACAGAAGGAGTAGCAGGCTCACATCTAGTTGGGTAGGGAGGCTAACAGCAACATTTTAGTCATCCTTATTGTAATATAATAGCTAAACATTTGTAAGGAGATGTTGGGGAGAAAGGTTAAGGTATTGTTATGGGCTGGTGGAGAAAGTACAAACTGGAGACGTGGATATCTGTGCTACATGGATGGCAGTCCGCATAAAGAGACGATTTGAATTTTGCTCACAGATTTAATTACCCAGAGAGAAGGAAAAAGGGACTAAGGTTGGGTGTTAGGGAAACCCTTTGAAGAAGCTAGAGTCTCAAGAAGAACCCTTTAAAGGATGCACTGAATGAACAGAAGGCAGTAGTGGATGTTGGTGGAGGGCAAGATTTCATGAAATGTGGTAGCTTACATTGTCATTGGCTAAGAAGTCAGGAAACTCCCTTGATAGTTGAATGACTCTATTGGGAGAACTTGGCCTTACACAGATGATGTGGGTTGTTTTTTGTTGTTTTTTTAATTCTCCATGGTATTTTTCTTTTTTTATGAGAGACTGCATAGCTGTTAGTCTATTTAACTGCAGCTGCTTGCCCTTCTCAGAGGTGTTTTGAGAGCGGAATAGATTAAGGATTTAAACACAGGTGATAGCAGCATTGCTTGGAATGAGCAGAAATGTAATATTTATAACACAAGCATATTGGCCTTTGGGTGGATAAGTGGTTCATAAAATTCAGTGCAGCATAATGTGAAGTAATGTAGCCAATTACTAAAAGAATAAGCATGAAGATTGCAACCTAAATAGGAACACAACATGGAATTCATATTAAGAAAAGAACCTAGAAGGGACTGCAGATAATAGAGTAAACCATTAGCACTATTTCCTAGTAACAATAACAAAAATGAAAAAGAGCAAACAAGTTTCTGAAATATAGCTCTGACAGTGTGGTATATAAAGCTGCAGAAATTATTCTGGCATGCTACTAGTCTCATTAGGAAACAGTGCTCAGTTTTAGCCACTTCATTACAGGAAGACATTGAAAAGGTGCGGCAGGGGGCAATCCAAGATGATTTGGTAACAGAGACATGATTTATGAAGAAAGTTTGGACATATTGCTCCCCTGTAGCTAAGAAAAGCGAGATTAAGGGAGGATTCTTATGCAAGTATGCAAGATCCTTAACAAATGGGAATGGATCAATGCTAAACTACAGTTGTTATGGTCATACGCAAACTTAAAACAAGAGCTCTTGGATTAATGTTAGGGAAGAAAATACAAGCAACTTTTCAAACAGGAGGAAACAGAACTTCATGCAAATTATGGAAATGTAAATAACTTTACATTAGCTCACCTGAGAAGTATTTGAGGAACTGACTATAAATGTGTAGAAGGGATTATTAAAATTCTTCATCTTATTTTTAAAAGAATAAATCATGAAATGACTCTTAGTTCTCAAATTTGTTACATACTGATGAAGAAACCCCCATACAATAGACAGACACAAACAGATATCTGTCAGCTGAGCACTTAAGACTGCAGTTTCCCAGAAGCAGAGTTTTGCTCTCAGCTACCTAAAAAAAAAGTTGGCCTGTCTCTCAAAGGAGATAATAATATGTAAAATCTACAACAAAATGTCAAGTTCTAAATTCATTACAGCTATAAGTGTTCCCAGTATAAGCGCTTGGATTTCCTTGTATGGATTTTTCTCTTAAAAATGAATCAGGTTGGAGCTTTTCTTTTGTGATCTAATAGGGAAAATTGTCCAGAATACAGAACCTGAAGACCAAAATGAATTTAAATATACATGGCACTTCTGATCAACTAGATGTCATTTCTTCAGGTTATTCCCTCTGATAATACTGCACTGGTAGGCTTGTACAAATACCTTCAGCTGACTAAAGGTATTAGATATTGTTTGTTCCCAGCCCCGCACTTTGCTCAGATTACCTTCTCTATTGATTTACAGTGATCCTGGGAATCCTCCCACAACAAGAAGGGAAGGGAGTCTGTACGCATCGACACCTTTTCCATAGAGAAGAATGATGCAGCTCCATCCGTACTGCTGCCCTACCTCTTCCCCTGGTCCAGCTCTGAGCTTTTTTTCTGATTAAGTGAATTTGGTGGTGGACAGAAGAAGGTAGTCTGAAAAGGTGTGGGAGAGTGGTAGAGGTAGTGATGTGTACCACCTCGGAGTTTCTGACAGAACCGGTACGGTCAGACTTCCCTATATCCCACCAGCAAATGGGATGGTTGGCTCTCCTTCCTTCTGGCCAAATGTACCGCTAGGTAAATGCAGTGACATACTAGTGACATACAGCTCCTACCATGAGTGGTGACAGAAAAGCCACTAGTATGAATAAATGTTAGGAGAATGGTAGAAGAACATTTTGAGTAAAATGTGTAACAGAGGTTGAATATTTTTTAAAGTACAGTTTTTGACATGAGAATATTGAGATACTCTAGATCTTAATTTAATGAGCTGCTATCAAAGGTCTACGCACTGTTGGTTTGCATCTGTTAAAGTAAATTTAGGGTGAATGTAAGAAAATCGAAAGTATTACTCTGTAGTGACTTCATGTGAGAAGAGCCCACACTAATTCTGTTAACTCTTGCTGATGTGATATAGCCCATTCACTTCAATGGGACAGATAAGCCTCATGAATAAAGGTCTGCAGGAATTATCCCAACAGACTTCCTTAAATGCTTTCAAGATTTTCCTCTCAAGCTGGCAAAAGTTTTGTTTGAATTACTGACTGCATTTTTTAGCCTGTGGGTTTAGATACAACTAAAGAAATAGATTTTAGCACTTGTATTAGAATTAACGGTGAAACGTGCAGTTACTATTCAGCCCCCGTAGTTAATGTTCAGGACATTAAAACATTGGACTGTGCTGTTTGCACAGGTAGTTGTGGTGGCAGTGAATTTGCATGGGAATGCTTGGAATTCTTGCATAGAAGCCTTCACAGCAGTCTCATAGACTTGGAACCTGTTGCAATTTATTTTATTGGTAATGGGGCAGACAGTTTTTTCTGAAAACAAGGGTGGCTTGTTAAAGTTTAAAAGTGATATTAAGATGCCCTGTTAAAAAAAGCAAAGTGTTAATCGCTGTTTATGGAAGAAAAATGTTGGGTGGGTGTTTGCAGCTTTATATCTATTTTTTTCTCTGGTTGTCTGGATTTGGATAGTAATGTCTGCAGAACAGGAACAGGTCAACTACTAGGAGGGAATTCTCTAATCACATCTACAAAGGTGTGACTTTAAGTGAAACTACAGGTGTCTAAATATTTTTGTAGCATATATTCTAGTGCATGGAAGCACCACTATAAATATTTACTTTTTTAAAAACCATAATCCCCCTGTTACTACTGTTGGTAGCTGTGGAAACTAAAGTCTTTTACAGATGCCTACTTGCAAGTGAAATACAGTATTTGAGCATTTGGCTTTCACTCAGGCCTGAAGGGCTGCCTTACTATCTTCTCTTCTTTGTTGACACTGCCAAGAATTGGACTGTTTACACTGATGCTTTTGTTTCCTTGAAGTAGTTGTATTTCCCAGCCAAGTGCTGTGAACAAGCAGACAAATTAGGCTCCTGCTGTTAGTTGAAGCTCCCTTACCTCCTTGGCAGGCATTTTGTTTGGAGCTAGCCCCAAGAACAAGTCACACATCCTCTGTGTGTGTGATCCCAAAGATGGACCAGTGAATCCGGGGCTGCCTGTTGTGCCTGAGGCTGAGGCAGACTAAGCTACTACCCTTTGCTTTCCCCTTGGGACCGGGATCTTGACGTGGACTTTCAGTTCTCAGCACTGGTACAAAGTCTTTGTGACACTGGGCAAGTCGAGTAAACTTTCAGTGTGATTATCAATCAAATGCATTTAGTGACGACTACTCACATCACGTGGTTTTTTTTAAGTACATTTTTTGGTCACAGATTTATAAAAAAAAATCCTTTCACATTTTGGGGGGTTTTGTTACAAAATAACTGTGATATGCTGTGTACTCATAACATTATGGCATTTTTGTATTCTCCTTTAGCAGCTTTATGCAGGAAATGGGCTGCTTAATGAAATGTGAAATATACACTAAAACTATTTTTTCCCGTGCAGTAAGATAATAAGATGTTACATTACTCACAGGTCCTATTTTAAATTTGAATATAACTTCATTTAATTTTACTTTGCAATCAGGTAAATTAATGAGAAGGAATCAAAACAATATGCTGTAATTACATTTGGAAATTATTCCTTCTGTCCTTCAATAGTGTTCTTTCTGTTCAAGATATTGCAATTTAGTGTCTAAATATAAAGTGCAGTAACATCTGGTACTAATTGCTGGTTTAAATAATATAGACAGATTTTCAGGCATTTCATGCTTTTGAAAGGAGGTTTTTAGTAGGATGTTCTGAGTCAAAGGTTATAAAAAATTTCATGCCACTAAAAATAGCTAATATTCCACTTATGTTCTAGATATAAATGATCTTTTACATAAAAGATTTTCCTTGCTAAAGTATAGTTGTTTTAACTTACTTTATTTGGAAAGGAGAACCAGTTTGTACAGCTTTTACATCGGCTCTTCATTGGTACACATGAACATAGTGCAGGAGGATGTTAGAACAGTTTATTTCTAGACTCAAAAAATTGTTACTTCATCCTCAAGATCTCTGATTTTCAGCACAGACCCTTGTGCTTCCAAAATTATGTATTTGAAGTCTTCTATTTGCTTGTACTTTGTCAATTATTTTCTCAACAAAAGAAGTCAGATAGATAGATCAACCCCAATGCTGAAGTGACTTTGGTGACTAGCAAATGAGCCATGGCCCAAAAATTATTCCTGCAAACTCTTCATAAAAACAACAGATGTATTTGAGGAAAATAATCAGTGATCCTATTGCTTCTCAGTTCTGTGTATTTTCTTACTGAAATGCCTTCATATGTTTTGGAATAAACTGTGTAAAAAGAACGGAGTGAGAGTGCTTCACCCCTTCTGTGGGTAGTTGCCTATGTGGAAAGCACATGTGACGCGTTACGTGTCTAATGCAGTAACTCGCCCAGGCTCGCCACTCTCAGTGGGCCAGGATTCCTCAAACATCGTAGGCAAGACGAAAGGAAACTTCGATTGACACCCATTTTGGGTGTATGCTTGTCAGGGCCCTGAGGGCACTCATAGGCCTTAATGACCTGTCTTTCCTGGGACTCCACCCCTGGCCCTGCCCCTGGACCCAGCAGCTCCATTTAAGCTCAGAACTCATTCAAGTGTGTCCATATCCAGTCCTGCCTTCTGGATGGACCTTGGACCCACACTGTACGCAGCTGATCTCATGAATGGATGCCTCAGATGTATACTATAGCTTGTCTCCAGCCTTGTCTTTGGCCCCTTGGACTTTGGACTCATGTTGTAGCCTTGTCTCCAGTCCTATCCCTGGCCCTGTCTCCTTTCACCTCTCCCTGGTTGGACCCTGAACCTGGTTTATCACTTGCCTCGTCTGGGGCTGTTGATGGGCCCAGCTCCTGGCTTTGACCCCATGGTCAGACCCTGCAGGACTGTGTCCCTGTAGGACAGTTGTAGCAAGAAGTGTGTCACTGATAAGTGAACAACCACTTGTGACTGTGAGAACAGCAATCCTCAACAGCAGGAAGGGTTCAGCCAAATCTGTGTCTTGTTAACTGTCACTGATAGTTGATGCTAATGAAAGAATGTAGCAACTAGGTGACAGTGAGGTGACACTACATCCTGCAGGTTTGTGATCAGTGACAACTTCCTCTGTCAGCAGACACTATACTTTTGTCTATCTGTCCTCTCCCACTCCAGGAATCTATCTAATCCATTTTTTACTACGGAGGTCCACAGCTTGCTTTAATTGTGTGAGGCAGCATCTTTGGTTGTCTCAGTCTGACAGCTGCTGCTTTCGTCTGATGTTCCCTAGATCTTTCACTGGAGAACACGTGCAACAACCATTCCCTTCTCAGCTCAAACTGCTCCATTTGTCTCCTCAGTCTTCTGGAGCAGAACCTAGTGAGTCTGACTCTTTTCTTTCGCACTGAATTTATACTATCTAATCCTACTGACTGCAAAGGTGCTTCAGATTTAGGTTTTAATCCAGAAAAGAATTTAAGCATAAGCAAAACTCTAAAAATGTTAGGAACTCCCCCAAATTTGAGAACTCTCAAAATTGAATTGATCCCATCTATATAACTACTTTCCCTCCTTTTAGTATGGGAAGGCTTGGCTGAAAAAGTAGGTTTACGTTTTGCTGTGAAGAGATTGAGTTTCATGATCATCCTGACCTTTAGAAGGCATGAGCTAGCTTGCGTCTAATCTGTTCAGCCACCTGTATAAAAGAGCTGTGAATTTGACCTCACAGAGCCCACATGACCTACAAATGATTCATTGTCCCAGTCAGTAATGTTTATTAGTATTCTTGGAAGAATCTCCTCCCTCCCCATCCCACTGACCCCAGGCCACCTTCATGCAAGCCTGCACTTCATTTATTGTCAGAAATTCTGAGAAACAAATCTGAGCAAAACAAGTTATTACCTGATCTCTTGCTGGTCTGTTCCATACTTTTTCCACTTAGGCGCAGGGATGGATTTGAAAACTGGGGGGAATTATGAAATGCGGTACTAGTGCCTCATGCACTAAAAAGTCATGAACTGATCAAAGGCAGAAAATACTTCAGCCCTGGTAAAGAAATAAATGCACTGATGCAGATGCTACATGCACTATGGCTCATTGGCCTTAGACACTGTGAGATTTTCTACTTTATTATGGAAAACTTTTCCAAGCCTGTCTGGCAGTAGCTCAGATCGAGTATAATTTTTCTTTTCATAGCCAAAATGTACCATCTGACATCTACACATTGGACATTCAAGAGAGAAGCTTGTACTATCCAGCCTGAAAATACTATCATCAGGTATCAGTTGTGATAAAAAATAATAGCTCAGCATCTCACACAGTGGAGGGGAATACCTTCAGCTTTCCAACAGCAAATCGCACTCTTAGAAACTAGCCAACCATCACTAATTAGTTCCTGTGCTGTACTGATAGCTACATGATTGCCCTGAATCATGCAAGAGCAGCAGACGTTAAATCATCTGTACCTACAGTCAAACATCTGCAGTCAAACAAACTGGGCCTGCTGTCCAACAGCTTTCAGAGAAGCCTTGCACTGCTAAGGAACAGTCAGATCAATTACGGTAGACCTTCTTTCATGCGTTCTCTTTTAATTTAGAAGTAGAGACAAGTCTTAGCTACTTATGGGATCTTTTTCTGTGTTTTATCATGGTTAAGTAGGAGCAGAGTGCAGGAAGATATACATTTGAGATGAAAACTTAAGCTCTGAAGTCAGGGGGAGGTTAAGAGATCAAAAGCTTTTATAGCCCTGGCCCAGGGCACTGAAACACCAAGGGCACCAACATTTTGGAAGCTGGAGTTTCTAAGAGATCCACCTGTGGCCAATCCATGAAAAAACCAGACCAATTTTCTTGGATGATTAGATCTAAGGCAGAGTTGTCCTCTTGTTTTGTTAGGTTTGATGAGACTTTCTTGAGACAGAAGCAGGACTGAGAGATACAAGGATAAATACTCTGTTCCAGTACCGTAGGCCATTTCTCTGCTGTGGTCATCTAAATTCCCAGAGATGTGATGGCTGTGTTTTAGGAAATATGAAATCATTATGCTTTCTACCTTGCTAAATTTCATGGGGAAACTGGTAAATTTTATATTTACCTTCTCCTGTAGTAAAAGATTACTCCTTCTAGTAAAAGATTACTGTGAAAAAAAAGAAGAAAAAAAGGCAGAAATTAATAACTAAATAAAATCACATAATTTCAGTTTTTAACTGCTCAGCCACCTGTTCCTATGTTTGTTTTTAATACATTTTAGTTTGGAATCTAATTGTTTAGACAGTAGTACTCCTGTGATTATTAATAGTTATCTAACAATCATTCACATCCTGTTTTATTTTTAATGTTTGTTGTGTTATACTCTGCTGATGCTGTATTGTTTCAGTTGTTTTTTTCTGCTTCTGCACAGGGAATATAGATTATTGTGTTGCTTCATTGGATCCTAGAAAGGTCTGTCTTTCGTTATTGCTGAAAATCGGTATACAGAATAGAAAATGGCACTGCATGTTTCAAAACAGTAATTCAGCCACTGAGGCTGTGGTAATGAATGTTGGTGGTTTGAATGCTCTGATAAAGATAACATCACTGCTGCAGGATACACAAATCATCATGTATTCCCATATAGTGGCAGGAAGGAAGCAGCCACCGTCTTTCTCTTTTTTTTTTTTTTCTTTTTTGTTTGCTTGAGAAGAGCAAGGAGAATCCTTATCTGTATTAGTTTAGATCACTAAAACCTTGACACCAGCAAAACTAAGTGCTTAAACCCCATTAAAGCCACTGAAACCTAAGCTCATGCATAACTTGAGTGCATAAATGCTTTCTTGGATTCGTGACTTTGTGAATAAATTATTTTAGAAGCCAATTTGAGATGCTTAAATTTATACTCAGTTGTCCATTTTCTTCTTGCTGCCTCTGCTATTTTAGTTCTTTGTATGACCCACTCTAATTTTCTCGATATCCAAGCATCTGTGAAGATGTAGACATCGTTCAGGGAGGTGTTCCCGCACACTTTTAAGTTCCTTTTTTCAACAGTCATTTAAGCCCCAGTGTAATTTTTAGCAAATGCTTCCATCTCATTGAACTCAGTGCAACTTTAAGCACACAGTTAAGTTAAGCAGTATTGGTTAATGTTTTCTTGAGCTGGGGATTTAGGTTGTGGGTACATATCTTCTGGGAGGAACCTTTGTTGTTTACCATTTCGGGTGCCTGGTGGCACACCACTTCCTCTGCTCTATTTACCACCGTCCGTCAGGTAAGCATTTATGTGCATTTCTTTATCTACTTTAAGTCCAAGACACCTGACTTTGTTAAGCAGTTTAAATGCTGGCTAATTCACTTGTTTTGATTGAAATGAAGGTAGTAAAGCTTTTTAAAGTGTTTAAATGTACCTATTTGTAGTGAAAAATTGGCTTACATCACCCAAATTAGAAGCTGATGAGTAGTTTTCTTCCATTTGGTAAAACCATATTTCAGCAACAGAAAGAATGCTCATTGCTTGAACATCTCATGCATGTTCAAGCAAGAAGCTCAGAAGGTGATTACCTCGGACAGAGAGGTGGTGGTGAGCAAAGCTGGTGCGGACTGGGATCAGCACAGCCTGCACAGCTGCATCTGGAAGGCAATGTAAGATCACAGCTTCAGAGTTATAACTTCTGCCTTGCAAAGAGTAATAAAATGCTTTAATATTGACTAATCAAGATGGAAGTTTTGGAACTGAAAGTGGATCTATATTTTGTATTTCCAAGAGACTGAGGGAGTGCTCGATGCCAGATTTCTGTCTGGTTGATTTCTGGAGGGCTGTGCAAGGTGCAGGCCCGAGATGTGGCCTTTGCAAGCTTCCCCCCAAACTGAAGACATGTTTGGATCTAAGGATTTCAATCTAATTAAGATTTGAGCACCATGTGGATTTCTTGCCGTGAGGAGGTTTATTCAGCTCCTTTGAGTAGGTCAAGATTTAAATACCGCTTTTCCTGTTATTTCATCTATTTGACCTTCCACAACTTGTGTTCCAAAGAAATGTCTTTCAAAATACATCTTTCAAGTGTAGTAACGTTTGTATCAAATTCATCTGAAGCTTCTGTTGCCCTGGAGGCTGACTGAAATGTGGGTCAAGTCTGACATCAAGTGGTCAGATGTGCTCTGTTCCCCATGGGACTATTAACATAGTGCTGCTCCTGGTGGCTTCTAAGAACTTCCCCCTCCACTTTTTCTCTCCATGCTTTTTCTTCTCTTAACATGATTTCTCAGTGCTCTTTCCACTTTGATTTCCACCAAGGTCATGGAGTATCATTACTGACAGATACATGAAGAGTTGTATTAGTCTTGCCTTAGATATTGCAGCTGCTGAATCTATCAGAATGATGGGATCGTGTAAGTAAAGTCTTCTTGAGATGGCAGTGGACATAAGACCTTTAGTTACTCTGCTTTGTTTCTCCAATATATCCTAACAAGATCTGTGTCTTTTTAAAAACATTGCTAGCTCTTGAGCCACCAAGTCCTCCATCTGTGCAGAATTTGAGGCTTATCAATATCTGCAAGAGCACTTAGCACTCACCCATTGCTTCCTGTTGTTAAAACACATTGCAAACACTAATTCCATTAATTCTCATCATTCCACCCTGAAGAAACTTAATAAAATTATTAATTCCATAATATAGGAGAGGAAGTGGGGAGAGGAACCAGAGAGAATTTAAATCTTTGACCTGGGACCTTAAATTTCCCTGGGTGTCTGTCTCAGGTTCAGTTCTCTGGCATACTGAGATGCTCCCTTCATGTTTTAATGGTATTTGTACCCACGTTGACTCAGGAGCAGCTCAGGAATACAAGGTTCATGTTCAGTTCCTAGTGCTCCCTCCCTCCAGGTTGAGGACTTATCCTTCAGCAGCCAGAGGGACATTTTTTCACCTCTCTTCTCAGCTATCAGCAGACTTAGTTTGGCCTGTTCAGACAACAACAAATGACAGGTCATAAGTTTTGCAATATAAACTTTTTCTTGCAGAATTGATTCAGTTGTTCGCTGGAACATTAGTGTGTTTCTGTACTCTCTGCATAAAACAAACAGTATAAAGATCCGCGTTTCTGCGTACCTTATAAGTGAGTCAGCAATGCAGATAGGAACTTTCAATTTCTCCCATAAATGCCACAAGTTGATAAGATAAGCCACCGTGTTTGTGCCTCTGGGTCTCTCGACTACCTATTCACAGGTGGGCACCATTGTTTAAATACATCTCAGAGGCGAAGTCATTCACTTCAGTGTCTTTCCTTTTGGTGCAAATTTGGCTTTTTAGTCTGGAGCAGTAGTTTCACAGGGACCTTATGCTGGCATAAACCAGTGCTGCTGCCAAAAAATACAGCCCTTCCCCTGGTTCAGCATGGCTGTTTTTGCAGCTCTACAGTGAACTGGGTTGGGGAATTGTTATAGAAAAAAAAAAAACAAACCACAACTCAAAACCTACAAACAAGAAAATCTCACCAAGATTTCTGCACATGTAATTCAGAGATCCATTGTAATTTAGTTCAAAGCTTAATGGTGGTTTTATCCCCTGTAGTCGAAGCTCCCTGCTTGTTACGATAAAAAATAGTTTTTGTGTGAGGTAAATGATCCCTGTTGATGTTCCCAGTATGTTATCTGTCTGGGCAGCCCAGATCACTGAAGAGAATCCGTATGTGGTGTCTTTGGTTTAAAAGCCCTATAGCCTGCATACCTGGGAATAGCTCAGAAAGAGTGAGCTACGTGATTGAGCTCTGTGTTTAAAAAACAGTGCTGTAACTTTTTTTTTTAATAGGCTCTATTTTGATGTACTTGGATATGTTTCAGTTGCCATCAATCTAACTTTGAGTTCATTATCTTTAGTCTTCTATAAGTTCACTGCCTAGATAAAATTATGGTGAATCCATTAAATGTTAAATGCATGCTTGTACATGTATTTTCATGGATGACTCCTACTTAAAATTAATTGCTACAATAATAATTAATAATTTAGAATTGCTTCTGTTTGCGTAACGTGTGATTTGTACTAAGTCATGCTATCACTGAAGTCCCAAATCACGCTATGATTAGTCCCAACACTAGTCTTGGGATCCATACAGCACTAAGAAATTGGCAGTCTTTACTTCAAGGAACTCGCATTTTGAAAGAGTTGGGAAGGACACAGTGTTCAAGCAAATGACCACAGAACATAGACTCCAAAATATCTCCTCAAACATATTTTCAGATCCCTTTCCAAGTTATAAGCCACAGGGGACATGAAATATCATGGCTGCAAATTCAGTTCTGGGTGAAAATAAGTTCAGAGTAAACCTTCTTTCTTTTACATCTCTATTATGGCCATCTATTTGTAATAAAATATTTCTCCTGAGTCATGCAGTAGGCATTTTAACCAGATACAGAATTTTTCTATTGAGTAAAGCTTAGCCACTGCAGAAAATGTACTGAATGGTATTGTGGAGCATTTTAAATAGACATTTTTGCAAGGCACCTATTGATGCTGGACTGATGGGTGCACTGAGGTTCACCATAGAAAATAAACTCAGTGGCCAAATGGCAGAGCTATGGCAAGCTACATCTTACGAGCTTTGAAAGGAATTTTGGCCAGAATTCACAATTTTAGAGTTTATTGCAGCTCATGCAAAATGTACAGTAATTTTAGATAAATCTGGGCATTTTTGTACTGAACAGACTATTCAGCATAAGTGTGTGCGTTTTTAGCAAAACAAATCATTCTCTTGTTTAAAAACAAAAACAAAACACTACATATGTTGCAGAACTATACTTGCCATTCTTTATTTTAAAGTCATACACAAATGGTTTGTTCTGCTCTGATTAGCTTATTAGTTAATGTTGGATCTGAAAGGCAGTTTTGGGGCATTGTCTGTCAACTTAGTGGAAATTAGGACACTGAGTGCCTTCAATAGTCTTTGTTCATTAAACCATATCTCTGCAGATGTTCAGTGTTTTAATATTTCTTTAGCTGTTCTGGAGCATTCTCATTTTTTCAGCTAATGAGAAATGTGTGACTTTGTATATTGTTCACGAGTCATTTATTAAAGATGCAAAAGAGGTAGGCTTGTTACTCAAAGACTGACACCTTTCCTCTGAATGTATTATACCCATAAGTGCTAATACAGATTTACAAGCCCTCTAAGAGTAAGATGAGTGAGTTTAAATGATCTATAGAAATTTTTGCTCTCAGGAGAGTCCTGTGAGCATCTTCTTGCAAACCAAGAAATCATTAGTCCCATGGGGAATTCAGCTGTAGCCAGCTGTGCTTTTTGTGTGAAGAAGGGTTCACACATGGGTTCCCACTGCCATCTTTTAGCTTAAATTACTGTAGGTGTTTACTAAAGTTAGTGTACCCTATATCTGCAGACAACTCATGAAAGGGCAGGTTATGTTTCTTGTTTCAAACCTCTGATACCTGAGTCAGAACTCCTAACTGAATGGCAAACTGGATGCTGTTGTAAATTAAAAGCTTTCTTGTAGTGGTGAAGTCAACAGGTATTCTGACTGACACTGTGCTCTCATCACTAGCAGAAATGCTGTGTTTATTTAGAAATTAAAGCAAAGACAGTCATATATACTTGAAATGCGGTTTGGAGTAATAGGCCTGGCTGGGGATGACAAATGAGAACTCGAATTGATTAGGTAGGGAAATGTACTTTATCTGCTTCTCTTTCATGAGCTTTCTGTTGAATTGATCAACAAGGTGCTAGTGCTACTCCTTAAGACTAATTTCTCCTTCAAGTCATGCACATCATTAGTCAAAAGGATGGATGGAAAGGTGGTGAGGTAGTTGTTTGTGCTTCTAAATAGATATTTATTATGCATGTAACTGTATTTTGTTAGGATTCTTGATCGCTGAACTCCAGTTTGTGTTTTTTACTTTAGTAACTTCCGATTTGGTTAGACATTTGCATATGCATAGGTACTGCTGTTCTTTCCGGATAATCTAATGTGCAAATGGGTATGAAATTCGGAAGTCCATTTTCGTCAACCTTAGCCATTTTGACCCAGTCTTATATTGAAAGTACAGATAATAACCAACAAGAAAGAGAAAAAAAAAATGCTTTTGAAATATGTTAAATTAACTGTTAATAAAAGGAAAGGCCATGTTTTATCTTGCTGCAAACTATGATGTATTGTCTGTACTTACATATAACAACATATTGCAGTGAAAACTAAGATAACACTACAATGTGTAAAAATATTAGTTGGAAGTAATGTAACTGGCTACTGGTACAGTATACTCTTTATGGAAACATAAAATAGACATAGGTTGATAGTACAAAGAAAGGGGCAGTTGCAGTAGTTCAGTATATTAAAAATGATAGCATATCAGATATGGCAATTACACTAGCCATCAATCTTCAATAGTTTGTGAAGAATACCGCTAAAATGCAGTGAAGCTTTATAAGATTTGTGATCACATAGTGTAAAATATAACAGATGCTACAATATTTAGATGCCTGCTGGCATTTACTTTTACCCTACACAGCTCATTTCAGTTATATGAAAATTTTATGTGCTCTGTAACCTCACTGAAATAGAAACGTATTTATAAAGAAACCACAATGGAACAGAGCATTTTCAATATGTACACTACTTGATCTGTTTAATAAGATAAAAAAGAGAGAAAATGGCCAGTTAGATTAAACTACTATTAGTTTATTATTAAATTACTGTTAATACAGAAGCTTTGATACATGTGATGCCTTCTAATTCTAATCTGGACTCTCTGCCAGATATGTATCACTCAGAACTGGTTGGAGAGTCCATGCAGCCATTGTTCAGCACATGTTGAAGTCTTATGGGGGTGATCACTGGAAGTCAAAACTAATGAAATAAGATAGGAAAAGAAAGTTCTGAAAACTTGCTATTCCTTTCAGCTGGGAAGCACGACGGACAACTTTCTTTGTGAAATGTAAATCTTAGGTAATTGCTGCCAAGGTTGCTGCAATCTCTTGCAAGTCTGAAGATTACTGGAGGACCATGAAATGGGGGCCTAGATATCCACGCTAATTAATACTGTCTTTTGAAAGGATGCCCAGAAGCACCTCTCGATATCAAGCTGTGTAAGTCGCCATGCTTCTGCTCTTGTAGATGACTGTGTTTCATTTCATCACATCTCTATATTATTTCCCTTTCCTAGCTTCCTCAAGGCTACTGTATTACAAACATTTAATAGCTGAGTGTTTCTGATGTAATTCTGGTAGTCACTGAACTTGTTGTGCTAAAAAATAAATGAATTAAGGTCAAAGACATCCTCTCTAACTTGAGAAGTGCTCCCAAGGCTTGACCTTGTAGATGTCTGACACACTATTTGATCAGGAGGAAGAATTCACTCAACCCAGACTTCCAAAGGGACGCCATGACTTGTAAAAGCGTTTGAACTGGCAGTTTGTCCATATGGCATTTGGCTTGGTTCCTTTTCAGTTTTAGGTTTCATGAACTGGTTTCCCATGTGGTAACCTGGCAAGTCTACAAGTGTTGGGCCTGTAGGAAACGAAAAGGCTCTAGCTGTTTTTCAGGGAGGGATTATGACACAGCCCTTTTCAAAAAACCACAACAACTCTGGTGTAGCTGTAACTTACTCCTTTTTATCAATCATATTTTGATATTGTCAAGAGGAGTCTGGCTTTTACTGAGATTAGTGTCTGAAGTTTTTCTTAATCCAAAAATTTGACCTTTTACCAGCACCGCTTACGACATTTAGACCATCTGTATGTTATCTTTTGCAGCAGCTTACTGTTTATGGTTCCTGTTTACGAATCACATCCCTTGACACACGTGGAACCAAAATATTTTTTTCTCCCTCTACTAGCCCGTAAATTGTAATACAGCAGAAAGCATGTCACTTAGAGTGAGTCACCTGGAAACAAGATATACTTGGGCCTTGGAGGATATTTCTCCTGTGAGCTCTAGTTCCTTGAGCTTTAAAGAGCCGTGTCAGAGACTCTTCCCTCCTGTACAAGTTTTAGATACTTTACTTCACTGCAACTTGACAATACACATGGTAACCAAGCTGCACTATTGCTATTCATCCAAGTTGCGTGTTCTGTAAATCAAAGCAGTATCTCGAGGTGACGCTGCAGAAGTAGTTAAAAGCAATTTTGTTGTCAAACTTAATATCTGTCTCACCTGATCTATACATACAAACAGCACAAGCGTTTAGCCACAACTAAATCTGCTAAATGTAAGGTCTGGCTTTTCTGCTGCTAAGCAAACAGTTATTGTCTAGCCTCAAAAAACACGGTAGGAAGTTAGCAAGCAGTATAATTCCATTTTGTGCTTCTGTGAAGTTAAACAAGTTGTGTCCAGATCGAGGTCCTAAGGCATATCAATTTCCCTTTGAGATGACTGAAGTTGGTTCTATACATGTCAGACAATATTGGACAGTGTATTCATTATAGTAATTTTGAAATGTAATTAAGCTTATTTGAAAATACAGGTGTTTAACAGTTGTTAGTGGTTAAAATATATTTTTATCATAGAGTTAGCATTGAAATTGGTGAAGTCTTTGATGTAAGTGAACAAGGAGTGTAGATAAACAAACCAGTTCAGAGAACTCTAATCTATAGTATTTCTTGTTGAATTAAAAGTATTCTGAAAATGCAGACAGTAATATGAAATACATGAAAATATATTTTTTTTTAATAGCCAGAGAATCAAAGTCAGTATCTGAACTCATGCCATCTCACTGGCGTATGAAAAATACAATTATGCACAGAGATATAACATATGTCAGGGCTGTCAAATGTCACTCATGCATCTCTGGTGACTGCAGTGTGTTTGATGGCTGCAGTACACCTGGTTGGAGAGGGAACAGTTCTGCCTGCAGTTTCTAGAGGCCACTGTGGCTTCAGGCTGCTGGGATGTCATCTCTGCCCTTCCTATGGTTGCTGTCCTGGTGCTCCATCCAAGCAGTGATTTGCCC
Source organism: Cariama cristata (assembly GCF_000690535.1). Lineage (NCBI taxonomy): Eukaryota > Metazoa > Chordata > Aves > Cariamiformes > Cariamidae > Cariama > Cariama cristata. Next base: position 3,971 of record NW_009636492.1, on the reverse strand, counting down.
AGGTGGCACTGGCAGCAGCACCAGATGGCATGGCAGGTGGTGGTTACAGAAGTTGGAGAAGCATTTTGATATTCTTCCCAGGTGCCCCAGTTCCTTCACCAGAGCCTTGTCCAGTAAAGGTGGAGGAGAGCTTGATCCTTGCCCTCCAAACGATCCCAGCTCCGGTGGGATTCTGCCTCCCAGAAAGCAAGTGCTGTCCCTATCATCTTGACTCACCTGTCTTGTGCCTGCTTAAACTACAACCACATGCAACTCACTCAGCCCATCAGCTTCCTTACTACAACTAGCTATAACTAGTTGTATGTACTAGTAGCTACAAGTAGTTGTTGTATGGATGACTGGCTATGACATGAGTCTCACTGCTACCTATTTTTAGGATCCCTCAGGCTGACGAGTGAGGTACCCGTCTCTCTAGTCCTTGGGCTTCTTCCATTTCTCCAGTCCAGCCCTAGAGCCTCAGGATCTCTCCCGACTTAGCCATTTGCCTAACCCCTGCAAACCTCCTGCGTGGTAGCTGTGCTCCAGGAAAGGTACGGCTGTAGGGGAGCTAATGCAGTATGGAGCACTTTACTTCTGGGTCTGCCACTCTGGTTCCCTGAGCATCTTTCCGTTGACTTCAGTGGGTTTCATATGAGGCCTTTATTCAGATAATATGCTGGAATGCACAGATCACATCCCAAGAGGCACAGTTTGCCCTGCTTCACATTCCATGACAAATCTGTTCTGAATCCTTTTATTATTAATAATAGACAGCAAATTCTGATCTCAGGGTTCCTGAGGTAGAGTCAGTGATATCTGTGTAATTTAAATCAAATCTGCTCTCACAGGTCGAAGTGAGTTCTAAAGATTTTATCAGAGCAATTTCCCTGTGCAGCTGGGCAAGCTAGCGCATAATTAGAGATAAGAGCCAAGAACCTTAGAAGTGCAAGAAGTGTAACTAACCTTTACTAATGAAGGGTATCATGCAAATAGCATTTGATATTTGTGTGTATCTGATACTACAACTGAACCGAGAATAGTTGCTCAGTGCTTAATTGTGACTTCTGTGATGGTATAGGCCTTTCTTATTGAAAATGTGATTGTGACGAGTATTGCACAGATTCAAGGGAAAAAAAGATTCTGCCTGTTGAATAACAACAAACCTGCCCTCTCTTTAAATTAACTCAACCTTTCCCACTAAGAAAAGTACTAAAACGATAACTACTTCCTCTGCAAACAGAGTAACAGCACAAGGATTGTTGCTCTTTGTCTGTATAGGTTTCCTGTGAGGCTGTGCATGCCCCAGAAATGCAAGTCAGTGGAACTAGTCACTGGAAATTAGCAATTGTTTCCTAAAGTCAATTTTATCCCAAAGTCCCAGAGAATAAGTATTACCCCCTGTGTTTGCCATTGCTCAAAATCAGCTCTCTGCTGCTACTATTCCAGTAATTTGAAAACTTCAAAATCTGCACAAATTTCTTGTAGTTCTTTTTAAAGCTTTTCAAAGAAGGCACAAGGACTAATGCAAGTCTGCCTTAGGACGTTTTGCTGCTAGGAGGCAAGGTAAGATGTCGGTGAGGTTGGGCTGTGTTAGTGCCAAGGATTTTGATAAGATTGGTAATGGTATCTCTGTGAGTCCAAAGGTCTTTGTAAAATCATCGTTCCTCTCATGATGCTATAGATGTGGATGTGATATGCATGAGTTAATGTGTACTTGAAGTTATAAGATACCCTGGGTCTATTGCAGATACAGTCAATGTGATGGTTTGAATTATCAGCAGGCTCTGAAGCATTCCCCAAGATAGTATCTTCCAACGTTTATTGGTAGGATGGTATTGTGCTAGGCCAAGGAGACTGTATAAATAGACAAGAAGTTGCTAGCCAGATTTTCTTTGTTTGAGTGTTTCATAGAAGTAAATCAGAGTAATTCAGTTTGGAAGGGGCCTCAGGAAGTCTCCAGCCCAAACTCCTGCTCAAAGTGAGTTCAGCTCTGGGGTCAGACCAGTCTGCTCAGGGCTTGATCCAACCAAGACCCGCAGGTCCTTTTCTGCAGTGCTGATTCCCAGTCTCTATTTTTTCTGGAGATTATTTGCATTTATCTTTCTTGGATTTCATAAGGTTCCTTTTGGCATATTCCTCCAGCTTGTCTTAGTCCTGAATCGTGGCTCTGCTGTGTATGCTTTGAATTTCTCTTGTAGTTTTTATAAGCATCTTTTAATTTATCCATTTCCTTTTTACTTTGCTGACTAATTCTCCAGATGAAATTCCTTATTGTCAGAATTTTTCTTTTTATCCCACGGTTATTGGTTTCCTTTTAGAGCTGACTTCAGAAAGTCAGTGCACGTGAGGTGTAATTCTGGGTTTCTGCTAAGGACTACCCATGCTTTCCTGCCTCCCGAAAAGAGGAGTTAATTGCAGGAGTAGAGTAGTTACACTGGTGGTGATTTTTACTCTTATGATTTCCCTCCTGCGATCTAATTAATATTTTGCAAACTCAGAGCATTTCTTCTAGTTTGTAGTTTGTGCTCATGTAGGCATAAATATCCTGGGAGCAAAATACCTTATTCTTGGCCAAGATAATTATGTGTCCTCCCTATTGCAAGAGTAGTTGATTATCTTCTATCTCTGCAACATCTCAGTAGCATTTGAATAAAACAAGAAAGTACTATTATTTCCATTTTACAGATGTGTAAACTAAAATCATATGAGGCTTGAGAGATCTGATACCCCAGACTCATGCCTTAACCACTGGTATATACCCATTCTTACCTTAGCCTGTTTGATACTGGAGTAAGTCTGGTACAAACTGTGAGCTGTATGAAGCCTGCTGTAGGGTGGGAGATACAATCAATTGATTCAGGAGCTACAGCCACTATTTAACAGTGTGCAGCTGGAAAATCTTCAGGAGCTAAGAGTAATGCAGGTATAACTGCCTTAATCTCCTCCACAGACCTTCAGAGAGCTGGGATTATATACATAGAGCTCAGTCCATAAATGGCAAATCTTTAAAAAAAAAAAAAAAGGCAAGAGAAAAACCCATTCAGTGAATGTAACATCTTTTCTGAACAATGTTAGATTTATTTTCTCTTGAAAATAACTTCCTTCTTCTGAACTGTAAGCTCTTTTGGAGAACAGCCATCTCTATATTAAAATTTGTTAGACTGTCTAGCACAACGTGTCCTAGTCTGTGTGGGCGACTCCACTATTTAGAGTAAGGAATGACACAATAAGTTTAGGATGAGAAAATTAATAAATAGCCAAGTACTAACTGTAAAGGGTAAATTTGCCCTGGAAGATCTGCCAGTGCTGAACAGCTGTGGAAGACTAAGAGTAGTCTGCAAAAGATACAAAAGATACTACAAAAGATCAGTGTAGGGATGACTATAGTACACAGAGGAACACAGTCCCCTTGCTGTCAGTTACAGCATATTGTTGCCTGCTGTCCCGTGCAACTGCATCAAGTATCGTGATATGCAGCACCAGTATGAGCAGTGAAGGATGGCTGATATTTTATTAGCTCTCAGTAGGAAATTGTTTTGTTTGTGCAATCAGAAGATAAAATACAATGAAGACTCTTAAGAAGTATTTGACAGTGATTTAAAACAGAATCCTAAAAAAGGATATCAATACTGTACACAACAAACAGAACTAATAAATGTGAGAAATAGATTTATTATCTGCACTTGGCAACCTCCAAACTGAAGGTTCTTGTTAAAATGCTGAGTCAAAACCAGGAAGCATTATTTCTTTGTCTGAGATGCTTCTGTTGTGGCCTGAAATGTGGGCAGCAGCCAGAGCTGGTCTTCAGATGAAGTTCTGGAGAAGGGCTTCTTCTCCAGGCAGACCCTCAAAACTGACCTGGTGTGGCTGGATAGCTTCGTCTACAAATGTGTTTCTCGCACTTTTCTTAGTTTTCCTGACTGCGGTCAAAAAGTAATCTTCAAAAAGTCAAAAAGTAATCTTGTGTTTCTCAGGGCTCAGTGTTGGGGCCA
>NW_009636491.1:31702-36245 GCF_000690535.1 Cariama cristata | reverse complement strand
CTGCGGGGCGAGCAGCGGCAGGGTTGAGCTTACGAGGGGAGACGTCGGGACGCGGTCACAAGCGAGACTTGTGCAGGACTTGCAAAGCGGGGTGCTCGTGTTGATCCCACGGTAGCGCGGTACACATGGCGTACGACGGTGGGCACTGGTGCTGCACTGCAGAAGGGAACGTCCTAACCGCTGGCCACATGTTGCCCCCGGAGACTTCCTAATGTCACATCCCACTTCGTCATTGCCTCTTCGCTGTGGGCTCCTGGTTATCGCCTTCCCGTATTTCAAGTATGTTTCTCACCGTCAGAACAAATTTCTAACAAATTCAGTATTTAGAAAAATGAATCTAATATTAATTGTACCTTACCCATACATTAAATATTAAGTTGGAAAAAAAAGCCCTGCTCTTTGAGATGTTAGACGTGTTAAGCAGCACTGCTGGTGATCCCTTTGTACTTATGTTATATAATGCTGACCTTGGGAATTAACGTATTTCTGCATATTTTATTGTTTTACATGTTGAAAATGAGGTATTGGCATATATACGTTAAACGTTAGGCAAGACAAAAAACACATAATAAAAAAGTACAGTAAGGGTATCTTTCCCTTCGCCCGGTTATTATAGTAGAGCAGATTTTTTTTGTTGTTGTTTTGTTTGTTTGTTTGTTTAGAATTATCTGTCCTCCATTTAGGCACAGAGGAATGTGAGCTATTAAAGCTGGTGTGATCTGATGCATCTACAGCTCCAAATTATTAAGTAGATGAGTGGGATTAATAGATACAGTATTGAAATAGTGGGACCTATGTTATTGTAGTTCTAATTTTGCATACAAAGGAGATATTATGTAATAATATTTATGTAATGACATGAGTAACTATTTCATTATTAAAAAATGTAGAGCCTGAGGTTGTCTGGCAGGTAGCAGGCTTTCTGTGCGTGTGTGTGGTTAACTCATTAAGGCTTATTTTCTTTTAAGAAAATGTTTAGGCTATGCCATATCATGAACGTGGCATCATAAAGTAAACAGTAAAGTAGTTTAGTTGTCCAGCTATTAGGAACACAGTAGGAAATCTATGGCTTCCCAAACCATAAACTTTAATATTAGTTTGCATAATAGAAGTGTTTCTAATTTGTCTTGGTTAGAGAAGACACTTCACTACAGTCTGCAAAGGAAGCGTGACTTGGCTGTCTTCTATTTATTTTGTTTTTAAACTTTTTGATGGCTTTTTTCCTTTATGTGCCTTTAGTAATGTTTGCTAATAAGCTTCAAGATCTTATTACCTCTATACATTATTTTTTTTTCTTTTTAAAAAAGGAGACAAATGTAATTCCGTCTCTTTTCAGAGGTGTTGGACCTAAGCAGTCATTGTCAGAAGTAACATGTGTGACTTCAGAGAGAGGGCTATCCAGTTATTTACTTAAGTGTTGAAATGCAAAATGAAGTATAATGACTTACATGTGCATTGACATTTTTTTTGAGGAAAAAGAAATAGTAAAAACAACTTCTGACATACTGTATAAGGCAACGGGCTATACTTATTGTTTGGCTTACAGGCAGCGTGATGCTTGTCTTCCCTTCAGTTGGTCTGGATAAGAACAGCCTTTTCTCATTGCGTTTAAGGCGTATGTCTTGCCCGCAGGAAAGGTGCTCCGTTGCCATGCTGCCTACATGACAGCAAACCACTATGCCTGCGTAGGCTGCTTCACCTCCAGCATTATTAACTCTGCACGAATCTTAGGCTGTGTGTCCGTGCTGTGCAGCTAATTGGGAGTCAGGTTCAGAACAGACTCCAAATTCCACCTGCTGAGTGAAGAGGGGGTTGATTGGTACATGGAAGTGGCTTAGGCAGATGTTCAGAAAGTCAAACGTCTAGCAGCACTTCGTCATGTGTCTCGGATCAGCTACGGGCATTGGTTCTGAAGGCGCCTGCCTACACTTTCTGCCCCTTCTTCTGGGGGTATTGTGCTCAGTGAGGTGTATGAATGGCAAGGATTGCCGGTGTTCTTATCTTTGAGGGCTTTTCTGTAATCCTGTACTCAACAGTTGACTTGTACAGGTTTGCTGGTACAATCTATAAAATTAAAGTGGTTTGCGATACGGTGGTTGGGGCGGGTAAGAACCAGACTTTTAATGAAAAATAGTGGAAGGATGAACCCCTAGAATGGACTGTGTTGGCAATAACATGTGACAACTTCTTTAGGTCTTTAGAAGAAGAAATCTCATTGTGTTTGGCAAGACTGTGCGAGTCATCCCTTAATGTCCTACATCTTTGTGTAACAGGAGCTTGAAAGACAAGGAATCAAAATTTCGTGTAAGCCCAAAGATCCACCTGCTGTTTTCTGTTGCTCTGTGAAATACGAAGAGTAAAATTCTGACACAATAGCAAAAGGTGAAGTGGAGCACTACTAGAGTTTGTGTCTGAATGCATCTTAGCTGGTTGAGCCATTTCATTCCATTTTAGCTGTTTGGTGCTTGAAGCAGACTGGCATGTCTGTTGACATAGTGACTTGGACAAAAGTATAATTTCAGAAATGATACAACACTGCCATGGTGGTAATACAATGAAAGCAGTGTTAAATTCGTGCTTTATTGTATAAGATCATAGGTATTATTTGATATAGTTAAAGGAGTCTCATAATATTGCTCCTTATATTTAAAAACAGTAGGTTTTAGTTCACTAGATAATGCTCAACTATGAAACAAAATTCCATTATCTTCACAGGCAGTATTTCTTTTCTGCTAGCTAGCAATTTTTGTAAATGCTTTTTAAAAAAAAAAAAAGAAAAAAAACTTTGAGAAATTGCAAGGCCTGTTTATTAGAGTGAAATCATAATGAAAATTGACTTTTCTGTTTACATATGGCCTTTTGTTTAATTGGTAATTCTTGAACTGTCATTCTTGTTGCTAAGTTGTGATGTATGGAGGTATCAAAGTTTTGATTTAGATCCTACTAGCTTTTGGCCGTTTTGAGCTCTTGGAGTCTTTCCTCAAGATTTTGCTGACCGCTTCAAAATAAGTATGTGAATACTCAGTTGGGTGTTTCTGTCAGGTGCTTGTTCAACTGCAGGAAGATGGAACCAAACTGTAAATCTATCCGTAAAGAAATCAGGGTGAGACTAGATGTCATCTTAGGAGAGACGTCAACAAATGAGCTCAGGTTTCTAAATTATCGCTTCACTTAACAAGACTGGGTGCAAGCGGCTGAGGACACTTAATTGTAAACCGCATACAAGGTGCCTGGTGGTGTATGATAATGAATATTGTAAAATGGATAGTTGAAAATAAAATGAATAGTTGAAATATTTTTAAAAAATCAGAATTCTAATTTGGGTGTGATTTGAGGCTGATATATGTAATAAATTTTATGGTACGCCTTTTTTTTTAAGGTACACTTTTTTAAATTGCTTTTGAAGGGTGTTCGGCCGAGAAGTGTGTGTTCAATAGGCAGGAGGGCCTTTGGAGAAGGCAGATTAGGAATTTACCTAAGAAAAAGCAATGTGTAATTTGAGGAATAACGTAACTCTGCTGTCCTCAACTGCCACTTTATATATTTGTGCCTTTTTGAAGGGTTTTGTATTTTACATTATGAAATCACTGATCCAAGAAGGAATCTTACTTCAGGGCAGCACAAAAACTCAGCCAAAGAAGAGGATGCTTTTAAGTTACTCTTGCATGCTTTTGATTATGCATTTTTCTGAGGCTGGGTGTAATTTAGAGTAGGGGTTTACAGTCAGCAAAATCTGAATGCATTTCAGGTAGGTATCTAAGTTTGGTGGCTTCACTTCTTGGTTTTCTGAGAGGGGGGAAAAAAGCAGAGGCAAATGCTCCAGCTCCGATCTGGCTGCCTTCCAGCAGCAGTAGCTCTGGTATGACTCAGTGAGGGGGCCTGCTGATCCTCCCTCTTCTGTTCTTCCCTCCCCTGTCCCCCTTCACTGACCTGGCCAGGCTGTGTATCTGATCCCATCCCAGTGTCTCTCTCTCCTCTGTTGCTGCTCACTTGAGAAGGAATGAGCTCATTGCAGGAACTTGCTGCTTTCTGTGCCCGGCTCCTGATTAACTTATTTTCTCCCCTCATTTTCACTAGCGTTTCAGACGCTGTGTCCTGCAGTGGTCATTCCCCATAGCCTCCTTGATTCATTATCCCAATGTTCACAGCTGAGCAGTGTTCCAGTTGCCACTACTTCCCCTATTCCATTTCCCAGAAGTGGACACTTCTTGTTAACAGTCTTCCAGTCCCTTCTGTGGCTTCACAGTGAGAGGATGCAAGGTAGGATACAGCCATTGTGGTGAGGCTTATGCCTCTGCCTTACCTTTTCACACCCTCTCCCAAAATATACCAGCGTACAACTCTTGATAGGGGGTTATTCTGTGGACCGCAGCATGGCCTAGAAGATTTTTCAGTATCGTACAGTGTAGCTTCACTTCCAGCATACCATTTCTGCATCTTGCACTGGCAGGCTTCTCATACTTCTGAAGAGCTGTTTGAAAAATAGCCTCATGTCCGTTTGTTTCTCTTTTTTCTCCAGAGGTTTATAGCTTCTGTGAGATGT
>NW_009636491.1:0-31671 GCF_000690535.1 Cariama cristata | reverse complement strand
AGGAATTAGGAATTTTAGATAATGTATTTATTCTGAGATTTTCAGTGTTTGAGTTTTGTCAATGGTATGATTGGAGGACATTAGCTTGTCACTTACCTGGTTCTTAAAAGGATGTGTTTTCTAGTGTATTGTGGGGGTTTGGTGTTTTGTTTTGTTTTTTCTTTTTAAGAACCTTCTCCTTTTTTTGAGGCATTTGTTACATATTTTATATAGATTGCCTGCTGAGTTGTTTGAGCAGTGAGGCTGCCTGAATAAACTGTGAGATTCTGCTCCACTGGCGTGAAACTCATTAAGTAGCAAATTTAGTACATGGGTACTAAATACGGTTTGCTTTAATTCTGTTTCTTAAATAAAGCTTAAAATACTGTGACAAAATCTATGTTCTAACTAGAATCCAAATACTGGTTTCATAACTGATACACTGTTTGCTACTGTAGAGTACCTCTTGGTCAGGTCACTGACTATGTTTGTGCTTTTGTATTTCAGTCCAAAAAATGCATATATAACTGACACTATGTGCTTAGAACTTCATCAGCTACAGACTTCAAAGTGTTTCACAAAGTAGCTGCATCTATATTGGGTCTAATATATAACTTGGGACTCATTTTTACGATCAGTGCCCCTGGAAGTAGACTAACAGCTTATCTATCTCAGCTACAACTTCCAGTTCTGGTACATACTTCTTAAGGATGCTTTTTGGCTGCTTGTTGTAGTATCTTCTTTTTCGGTACGTAAAATGAACATCCTCAAAATAACACGCTGGCCTGAAAATAGTCATCTCTCTTATTTTTACCGGAGTAGCACATGTATATCACAACTGAGGTTGGCAGGATCAGATGATGTGTAAACACTCAGTGAGAAACAGCTCCTGCTTAGTAATTTTTGCAGTCTGAGTAGACAAGATAAATCTCTGGAAGAAGGAAACAGGTGCAGTAACACCATGCTATCCGTTTCTTCTCAGTCTCTTCTTTCAGAGTTCCAGTATTGATCATTTAATACCCTGTTCTGCTAACTGTTGTCATTACCCTGCTTTTGTCCTTTACCCGTGATTGACTTGACTGACCTCTGTGTGCAGTGAGCCTCCGAGAAGGATGACGATGTGACAGTGAAAATGGAACCATTTGGAAAGAGGCAGCATGAGCACTCGCACTGGATTTACGGTGGATGTTTGGTCTTACAGATGATGCAGCTGAAGGCTTTCAGAATGACTGCAGAGGGTCACTGGACATTCAGTCTCATGTTAAGGGAGATCTGCTGATCAAAGCCTCAGGACAATTAGCAGTCAACTTTTTCTTTTTTTTTTTTTTTTTTTAAATTAAGCATAAGCATTCTTTATCTCCAGCTACTGCAAAGCCAGATTCTGAAAAGCCAGCATCTCATCCTCCTCATCTGTCATCATTGGGTGTTGAGCTGACAACTGATGAACTTGCTTCTTCCTCTCTGTCTGCCATGTCATATGTACTGTCCCTGTGTGTTACAATTGCGTGCATGTTTTTTAAGTTCCTGTATATGTCTCCTCTTTATTACGTGTATTCTATGGGGAAAATTTGTTTTGCTATCTGTTGAATTGCTATCTCACATTTGAGGAACGTGTTCTTGACAGACAGCAAGGTATACCTTCTGTGTAAGGAAAAGAGTGGATTTGCTTAGGGTCCCACATCAAATCAATAGCAGAACTGAAGAAGCTACTCTCTACAAGCAGTGTTATTTCTGTGCTACTACCCTGCCCAATAATAACTTCATGTAAACAACAAAATAATGTTCCTTTATATGTTGACCAAAACTGTAGTTGTGGTAAGAACTGTAACATTAAGGCCTAGGCTTGATTAACAAGGTCCAGGGACTGGTTGCAAAGATCTGCCGTGAAATCTGTATGGGTAGGCTGAAATTGCAGTGTTTTTCGTGATACCTATATGTATTCTGATGAGACCGGTAATTTTGAGGAATGCAGTGGAATAATCAGGTGTATGATCTTGCAAGCAGGCAGTATTTTTCTGCCTGTAGTACAGTTACTTTAAGACTGAGGATGGAGCCCAAAATATACAAGAATCTAAGCAAATACCAGAGAAGTTTGTACTAGATACAGGGACTATCTGAAATGCCAGTGTTTGCATAGGCTTCATTCATGCGTGTTTGTTAAGGTTCTGTTCGTTCGAGAGCTGCTTTTTATTACAGAGAAGTTATAAGGTGTGTGGAAGTTTGTGGGGGTTTTGGCAGGGCATTTAGATAAAACTTCACACTTGCTGGCTGGAGTTGGCCGTGTGGCTCATTAGGGAACCATTTGATGTCTGGATGCTCCAGCCTTTCTGTGATCAGCATGCAGACGGCCATTTCAGATAACTTCTTCCTCCACTCATATATATGCAGTCCGTCACGTTGACTGCATGTTTATGAGTTCATGTTACGTGACCTTGGTTTACGTGTGCGTGCCTTCTCAGATTCTCATGTTGTGGAGTCATCGTCCTTGGAGATATTCAGAAGCTGTCTGGAGATCGTCCTGGGCAACCGGCTGTAGGTGGCCCTGCTTGAGCAGGGTTTTGGACCAGGAGACCCCGAGAAGTGCCTGACAACCTCAACCCTTGTGTGATTACCGAGATTACTCTTGTCAGCAGTGAGTATCCACGTGCTCCGTACAGCCTGTACCTCCGTACAGGTAAACACAGTCACATCCAAATGGTGTGGTAAGGTTGCCAAGCAGCTGTCTTTAAGTTGATTACCCTACAGCTGTAAAAGTTACTGGAAGGTTTTGGTGGTGTTAGTCAAAACTGATTTAGATTTGGAAAGAAGAAGAAAAGAAAGAATATTCACTACAGAGACCATTGCTAGGTTGGGTTTGTCCCTCAATGACAGGTTCTTTTCTTAAAAATTGCAGAGAAAGTAGGAGAAGTCACTGCTTATTTACATTCAAGTTGCACCTCTCTACTGTTTGCTGACTAAACCAGTGTTTACTACAGCAAGGCTGTATGTCTTATTTTAGGTGCAATAGCAACATGCAGTACTCGGTGCGAATATTGAAAGGGCTGTGGAATGTTGCAGCTAATGCATAATACTTGGCGTTACTCCTCAGGGGAGGTTTACAATACAAGTTTTCTGAGTTTTGTATAATGAGATGTATAATGAGTCTTTCATTTTGTCTTTGAAACTACCTAGGTGGGTTTCTCTATAGCACAGATCTTATTAAGCACTGGGAATTTGGAAACTGATTCAGCCCTCACTTCTGCAGGCACTGCCTTCAGATCGGTAATAAACTAATTTTTATTGCTGCCCCCCCTATTATATTTATTATCCAGATGAGGAGGTTATTTTCTGGAGTTTTCGGTACAGCACCTTTTATATTTCCTTTCAAAAAGTTATCTGTTTAACCCAGCTAAAATGTTACAAAAGACTTCCATTGCAGATGAATCTTCCCTTGTGTTCTTCTTCTCATTGACCATTGAGCAAATGGTTTTGTGGCATTCACATTTGTAAGCAGTGAAACCTGTTTTACTGCCTGTAGGAAATTAGAAGAGATTGCAGGCAGTTTCTTACACTGAGATAAAATGAACCTATTTTTATAAATGCTTGGTATCAAATATTTTCGTTTTTGAGCTATTTGAATTAGCTCTGTAGAATTGAAACTTCACCATCTTTACTGTTAGACCTAAATAGTTGCAGTAAAAACAGCCCAGTTCTGCTATGAGTATTATGTTTTTCTATTTCCTACAGTAGAAGTGTGGTTTTTACCTTCAGATTAATGTTGAGGTTAGAAGGGACCTCTAGAGATCATCTAGTTAGTCTAAGCACCCTGCTCAAAGCAGGGTCACCTAGACCAGCTTCAAGGATGGAGGTACCACAACCTGTCTGGGTAAGTTCCAATGTTTGACCACCCTCACAGTGAAACAAAACAAACAGCAGGGCAGGGGAAGAGGAAAAAAACCACCCAAAACTTTTTTTAAAATTTCTTGTGTTTCAATTTGTGCCTCTTTGTCCATTTGCTGGGTATCACTGAGGAGAGTCAGACTCGCTCTTCTTCACTGCTTCCTGTCAGCTATTTATACACAGTGATAAGATCCCCCCCCCCGCGCCCCCAATCCTTTTTCTCTTGAGGCTACAAAATCCTGGCTCACGCAGCCTTCCCTTGTATGTCTGATGTTCCAGGCTCTCGATCATCTTCATGGCCTGGCTCCAGTATGTCCCTGTCTGTCTTGTACTGGGGAACCCAGACCTGGGCCCAGTGCTCCCGATGGGTCTCACCAGTGCTGAGTAGAGGGGAAGAGTCGTGCCCTTCAACCTGCTGGCGTTGTTCTCCCTAATGCTCCAGGACACTGTTGGCCGCCTTTGAGGCTGAGGCACATTGCTGCCTCATGTTTATCCAGGACCCCTGGGTCCTTTTCTGCAAAGCTGCTTTCCAGACAGTCTGCCTCCAGCCCGTAGTGATGTATGGAGTTATTCCTCCCCAGGTGAGGACTTTGCATTTCAACCATGTAGGGCTTCATGAGATTCCTCTCTGCCCATTTCTCCACCCTGTTGCTGAATGTCAGCATGACCTTCTGGTGTATAAGGCGCTCCTCCAAATTTGATTGTCTGCGAACTTGCTGAGGGTGCACCTGTTCCATGTCCAGGTCATTAATGAAGATGTTCAACAATGTTGGCCTCGGTGCTGACCTCCAGAGCACACCACAAATGGCTGGCCTTCATGTTCCGTTATTGTGAGGCTGCTTCTCCTCACTTCAGTTTCATTTCTCTCCCTGCTGCCTAACGGTCAAATCTGTTTTAGAGCTCTCCAGTGTGTGTTTTGTTGTTACCTCTTCCTTTTTTTTTTTTTAACATGCCATCCTCTGAGGTGAAAGTATACGCACCATTTAATTTCTGGTTACAGCAAGATTGGTTTTGTAACCTTTATAAAACTTCTATGTAGATACCTTGGGTATGGTATGGCTATGTAAAAGTAACAAATTGTGGGTCTGTATTTTTCTGGATTTTGATGGTGTGTTTTACCTGAAAAGAAAACCTAGGGATGATATAAAATAACTGAACATAAGTCGTCATTTGACTAAAAAGGTGTTCCATATCAGAAATACAGTTTCAAATTGCCCCATGTTTTCCTTACAACATATGCCACTTTTCTGAAGTGCATAAAGTAATTTAATTAGCCGTGGTAATTCAGGTCATTCTTTATTATGTTTTTTTATGTATGGTTCTTAAGGAAGTTGTACATTCACATATATGTTTGTAAACCTGCAATTCCTATGCAGAGATGAATGTTGTATCTTTACAGCCTAGGTTCCTGTTTTGAGTCTGACGCGTTGAAAAAAAACCAAGCCAAAAACCCATCAACAAAACCCACCACCTTAGGATGGATGGGAAGAACGGAATAAAGTTCTGCTGAGCATTTACAGATTGTGCCAGCATGTCAGGTTTTGGTGAGCTTGTGTTCTTATGCCAGCATTTGGAAACCTAATCAAGGAAATAAACAGTCATTTTTAACCACTACTATATTAAAGATGAAAGACTTAAGAACAGAAACCAGTTGTTTTAGGCGGTGTGCAGATAATGGTGGATAGTCTTCACTCCAAAAAAATTATGTTCTGCATAAACGGAGCGTTAAAAGGTGTAGAAAGAGGGATATGTTATGAAAACAGATGGCATGGCAGTATTGTTAGTCATTATTTTGAAGTGGAATTTTGTAGGAGGGATTGCCTGAATGGAAAAACAGGAGGAGGGGAGGATGTGTTGAAAGGAAGGCTGGGAACAGAAGGGAATATGTAGAGCATGTGAGGTGAGCTGGGGAGGGGGGGCTGGAGGAAAGAGAGTACTGAGAGCCAGGACTGCGGAAAATATTGACGTTGGAGTTGCAACAACAGGGACCAGTTATCTAAGGCTGCTCCCTTTTGGTTTCACTTGCTTTGGCTCATGGGGCTGATTCATCCCCTGGAATTTCTTATCTCCAGACTTGTGGCAGGAAGCAGATGAGGTGTTAGATGAGGTTTATTGCTCTGTGCAGTGGGAGAAGAGAGAAAGAAAACAAAGTCGTCGTCCCCTCCCCAACTGAGAACTGTCCAAGAGGTGTAGAACATAGTGGAGAACTACGTTATTCTTATGAGCACTGTGCGGTTTGTAAGCATGTTTTGTTGCCTGCTTTCATGAAAATTTGTGTTATTATTTTTAGGTTAAGGAATGAGAAAATGTAAATAAAATGAATTCGAAATATCTGGTGTTTGTCTTCCAAGTGTATTAGTAAAAATAAAGTAAAACCAGCCTGACTCTGCACTGCGATGCATGCACAAGAAAATACATCTTTTGCTGGCGGAGAAGGATAGGTGGGCCTGCATAATGTTGGTGCATATATGGCAGATTTAAAAAACAGAACGAAAACCAAACGTAGTGAGAAACAGGTCACTTCTTCAACTGATCAGCTCTTCTTTAGTTTAAATGAGCTTAGCTTTTTGTAGCCTGTTGGTTTGGCATGTTCTTCAGTTGCTTCCATAATAATTTTATTTGTTTTTTGAAAGCTTGAGTTGTTGAAAGAAAACCTTAGCAACATCTTATTCTTTCCAAGGTAGTCTTTGGCTTTTTCGGAATGTCATTTTCTTATGGAAACCACTAGCAATGCAGTGTTTTAATTTTATTAATGATTTTGCTTCTGTAGCCATCTGACTCGGAGTAAACCATTGAATTTCAGTGAATGTTTGAATTCTGTAGTTTTTAAAGGATGAGTGATTACATTTTTTTTACTTCTTGTACCCTCATGACCAAGGACTTGGTATTTTGATATCAGAACATTGATGGTGAGAGGCTGAAGCTTATGCATTTGACAATAAAGTTGTATACCCAATGCCACCATGCCCGCTAAACCCATTAAACCATGTCTCGAAGCGCCACCTCTAAACGTTTTTTGAACACCTCCAGGGATGGTGACTCCACCACCTCCCTGGGGAGCCTGTTCCGATGCTTAACGACTCTTACAGTGAGGAAGTTCTTCCTGATGTCCAGCCTGAACCTCCCCTGGCACAACTTGAGACTGTTTCCTCTTGTCCTATCGCTAGTTACCGGGGAGAAGAGACCAACCCCCGCCTCGCTACACCCTGCTTTCAGGTAGTTGTAGAGGGCGATCAGGTCTCCCCTCAGCCTCCTCTTCTCCAGACTAAACAAGCCCAGCTCCCTCAGCCGCTCCTCATAAGACTTGTGCTCCAGACCCTTCACCAGCTTTGTCGCTCTTCTCTGGACACACTCCAGCAGCTCAATGTCCTTCTTGTAGTGAGGGACCCAAAACTGGACACAATATTCGAGGTGCGGCCTCACCAGCGCAGAATACAAAGGGATGATCACTTCCCTGGTTCTGCTGGCCACGCTGTTTCTGATACAGGCCAGGATGCCCTTGGCCTTCTTGGCTACCTGGGCACACTGCTGGCTCATGTTCACCGGCTGTCGACCAACACCCCCAGGTCTTTTTCCGCTGGGCAGCTCACCAGCCACTCGTCCCCAGGCCTGTAGCGTTGCATGGGGTTGTTGTGACCCAAGTACAGGACCTGGGCCTTGGTCTTGTTGAACCTCATACAGATGAAATGGCGATGGAGAAATTATGTAGATCAGAGTGGAGATGGCCAGAGGACCTTTAGTAAGAAGTTGGTTTAGGAGAAAACCTGGTGACTAAGATTGCAGTGTAATGCTTTTATTATCTGAAGATACATAATTTGGTATACAAGGGTGAGGAGAAGCACAAGTAATGTTTAAAACTGAGTAGTACAAAACTTGGGCTGTTTTTACGGCTGCTCTGCAGCATCCATCAATTGAAACTTCAAGCTTGATCATACAGTTGAATCTCTGCACATGTCCCTAAGATAGATTGATGAGTTTTCAAATCCAGAAGCTTGCGGATTTTTTCTCTTATATTTAGTTAATAATTTTAAACATTGTATGGTGTGCAGTATTGAACAGGAGTTTCTTAGTCCAAGACTTTGATGCAGTAACTGTTACAATGCATACATGTTGCTTTCTGAAGCCATCTGATTTTATTTGGCTTATGTTTGGACAAATGCACGGTGTGGTTATTTGTTAACGCTTTTATGCTAGGAAATCACTTAGAATTGCAGGGAAGGGGGAAGAGGAAAGGAAAGCCTGATGCAATATATTTGTTAAGCTGAGGAGGCTTTGGGGGGTGCCGTTTGTTTGGGGTTTTTTTGTGGAGGTAGACTTAGTCTGTTGTCCTCAAACAGTTGGGTTCTTTGTTAGCACAGTGTAATTGAAGTTTCAACTGTTGTAGAGCTGAAAATAACGTTTCAGAGTATTTTGTGAGCTGCTTACTGATGCTGTAACGCGTAACTAAATGTTCTGAGTTATTGCACGCACTGAAGCTCTGCAGAAGAATTCTGCTGGTTTTGTTCATCAAAACAGTAAACCAGAATACTGCTAGTACTAGAGGTTGTATATTCGTACGAGGATTACAGGAAGAGACAAAGAGGGAAAAATAAAACTTGGGGAGTTAGAAGGCCGTTCCATCAGCATTCATGAAGGAGTCTCAACTTTTTTCCATCTAAACATTATTAAAACGGTTTCTTGATTTCTTCAAATACGTAGTCATCTGTTAAAGATACCAGCCATTCCTTATTGTAACTAGACGTGATGGAGTTAGATAGACTCTGCTGTTCTGAATATAAGCCTGGCTCTTCAATATCTGTAAATTGTGTATTTAAATGCATACCCAGAACCATAGTCTTTTTGACAGAATAGAACCTAGTATGGCTGTTACAAATCTTATGACACGGTTTTCAACAAAATTTTGGATGTAAAATTTCAATATAACTCTTAATTTTTCACTTTATTTTTTTTTCAAGTCATACAATAGTTTGGTTGGAAGGGACCTTAAAATTCATCTTGTTCCAATCCCCCTGCCACGGGGGGATTAAAGACGCTTAAAGGCAAGTAGTTCTATGTAATGTCTTAAAAAATACTTTATGAAAGAGAACAAGATTACATATTCCAAAGTACAGCAGCTGTTTTACAGTACCTGATTACAATGATTGTTTTTTCCAAAGCACTGTGTTTTAAGCGGTCTCTAGTTTTGAGTGTTTAATGTATTGTGATTAGTAATACAGAATATAAAGGAACTTTATGTTCTCTGATATTATTGTTTGCAAGCTAGGATCAGAATTGGAAGGAAAGAATATGAGGGGTTTTGTATGTAAGGAAGCAGTCTTTTTTTTTTTTTTTTTTAACCTGTTGGGTTGTTTGGGATGTTTTTCTATTTTTGATGAGTTTTCAGTTAACCAACAGAACTCATCACCATGATACATTACATATTTTACAAGGAGAAAAGTGTTTTTTCATCAACCTATGTTGTAGTAGCTGCCAGCATTTAGAACAAGGAAATCTCCAAGTTGATACTGGAGGCTAGCCATGTAAAAGGATAAGGCGCCAACTGCATGAAGTGTTGTTTTTCTGTCAAATAGCTTCTGTGTACACTCATCCCTAACTCAGAAGTAAATCTGATCTGAGGTAGTTTCTGCTTTTGTGAGTTAGTTCAAGTCTAGCTCTGAATTCATGAAGCATAGGTCACATCTGGAGTGAAAATTGTTGCTCTTTGACTGTTTTTGTAGTTGCACAGTGAGGTCAAGAGCTCTTTTTCCATTCAGGAACTTCGGTCACGTTTTAAAGTAACCTCAGCTGCAACTGGACATCATTGTCTCTCGTTGCTGAGCTGTACATTGAACTATTTAACTTTAAAAAGGCTTCTAAAAATCATCTCTCATGAGGTTTAGTGGTATTTCTACATAAGGCCAATCATAGACAAAAGGCTTTGCTCCAAAGAGGGTTTATAATGGTTGGAATTGTTGTAGATTTATATTAGAATTTGCTCAAGCAGTTAAGAAATCTGTGTGGGTTTTGTTTTTTTTTTTAAAGGAGGCATTTTTGACTGTTATTAAAGAATGTGATGAAAATGGAGTGATCTTCTTCAAAAGTGAGAAATAAACTGATACAAAAGGAATTGTGGGTGCAATTAAAACTCATCATTTCCATGAAGTGAAAGGTGAAAAAAGTGAGAAATGCAGTAGAAGATTATGATTATAATTAGTGTTTATTTAGAAGTGGGTTGCACTTTTTCCATTGGGGAGACGAATACTTGTTCTGTAGTTGTCTGTTAACACGGATCTTGATCCCTAGCTTTTGAACAGTAGCAGCCACAATAACAGGATTAATATGTCAAAAATGTCACATTTAAAGATTTTTGTTAACTCACCATTGTTGTAGGAAATAATGTATTAGATCTTTCTTTGTTTTAAAAGAGTTTCTTAACATTTGAGACATTATTTTGTGCTTTAAAATACTTAAATAATTCTTAATTTGATATTATAGATGTAGAATCAAGACTGAGGGATTGAATGACTTGTATAAGGTCATGAGGGGTTTGAAGTGGGATTCATCCTCCTTTTCTTGCCTTTAAGCGTCTTTATCTTAAATGATGGTCCTGTGATTATGATCTGCATCAGTGCTTCTGAGAATTCCTCACAAGATGTGTGCCTTTATGCCGTAATACTGTGTGCAGATCTGTACAGCTAAACTAGTGAGCAATAGACTGGAAACAGACATTGTAGACTGTTTATTGAAAAGTCATAAAACAAAAGGCATTATTAAAAGGTTATATTTTGAGGGGAACTAAAGATAGCTGTGTTCTTCAATTTCAGCTTATTTCATTAAAGTTCATGCTTTTTTCGTCGTGTGTTAAGAAAGATTTTGAGTATTGTGTGCTGATAAATGATTTCAAAGAGTCACAGCATAGCATTTTGTTTTCTGAAGATTAAAGTTTTGTCTGTGCTGTGTCTTCTAATGTTTTTGAACCATATTCAAATACAAGTCTTCATACGTGCTAGTGCACTTCCACTTTCTGAAAGAATTGTTTGAAGGGTAGTCCCTGACATAGTTTGGCTCGCATAGTTCCTTTCTTTAAAAAAAAAATAAAAAAAATATCCTGGACAGGGAAACTTGGCAGACAGTCATATTGGAAAATAATAAACATGCCTCTGCCAGAAGTGTTTGAATTCGTTACAGTCATCTGGTCTGGACTAGTAGCTGCTTAGAGATCTATGAATAGCAACAGTAGAGGCAGAGGAGCAATTTTTCTACAGGCATAGGGTTGAAATGATTCCTATTTGGAAGTCTGCCTTTGTCATCGAAGAGTTAGAAACAGGTTTTTTTATTCTCTTAAAGTGTTTTTTCTGAAGAAACTAATAATATAATAAACAATAATGTAATAAACAGGATAATACTGTAATAAACAGGATTTAAAATTTGCTGGAACATTCATTTTTGAACCAGGACAGTGCAGAAACACCCTAGTGACACTGATGACTGATTGTCTCACCAAAGCCAAGAGAAAAAATAAATAGCCTTACCTTTGGTTTTAGATCTCAAGGTCTTTTGGTGGTTTTGGTGGCAATTCTTTTCTGCTCTTCCTAGACGTAAAGGAATTCTTTGTCTCTTAAAGGGATAGAGCGCCAGAGGTTTTAATAGTCAGCTTCTCGTCAGAGTTGCACAAGACTTACTGTTACTTTCTCTCAAGAAGTTTTCAGATTGTCTTCCCAGTCCACAGCCATCACTATTAATACTGTGATGTAGAAGTCACGTGTGTGAGAAGTTCCTGTTGGTCTGTGCTTTGCTATCAATGCACTTTGTATTTATTTTACTTTTAATATAGTCAAGTTAATTAACTGATTATTTCAAATCCTAGTCAAGTGTTTGTCTTAACTATGCAAAAAGTACTTTTTAAGCACAGATTTTTATTCCTGATTATGGTCTCTTTTGTCCAGTTGTCCAAGTGCTTGAATGTCCACTGGAAGAGTAAGCGTTGAAGACCGGTCTGATGGTTGGGGTGTTGGAGTTCAGATTTTGTTTTTTCCATCACTTTCCTGTGGGGCTTTGGAACATGCTTCCAGTATCTATAAAAATATAAAATAAAGTAGAAGAAAAGTCCTAATTTACAAATTGGCACAGCACTGCCCTGCTAATCTGATCTAAATAATTTGAATCTACATTATCATATTTTTACCTTTTGGTCTAACTGTGAATGAAAAAATACATACTTTTCTTCATTATTCTGAACTTTGCTATCAACACTTCCAGGTTCTTTTGTTCTGGATGCCTGAACAAGTTCAAATGTGTCAGTTATTTCTTAAACCCATTGTTAGTAATCTCATTGTTATTATGCAAAGGATTGAATTAAACCTTTCTCTCAAAAGGACCAGGAGCTAGGACAGCAAAATAGATTTCGTTATCCAGAATGAAAGCAATACCATTAGCACTGGAAATAAAATGCAAATACTTCCAAATCTGAAACAGAAGAATGGGAATACTTGTATTCTGTGATATTGGTGTTCTCTGAGATTTTTCTAGGCTTGAACTAGAGCCTCTATTTAAGTAGTACTCTTACTGCTTTACAAAACTGGGTACATCCTGAGAATTATTTTTTTTTTCCTAATGAGTGAGAGACGATGGCAACTTTATGCTTCAATGGCCCAAAAATATTTTACTGATGAGTACAGTTTATGGACTGTGAGTTAACTACAGCAGTAACTGTCCAGCAGACTTCAGGGACAAAAAAAATTGGAGGTATGATTTGTCAGTGTACTTCTGAACTTGTATAAACTTCTTCATCTGTCTCCTGATGCTGGATGATTAGCATGAAGTTGCTGCATGGCTTCAGGAAGACAGCGTTTCTTTTCAGCTCTTGGAAGTATAAATATTTGCTTCTGAGGAAGACTCTTAAGTGCTCTTTTAAGGTGTGTCTTCACTAAGCAATTAGCTAGTACTGCTTTTGGTTCTTGCTCAAAAATGTATCATACCATTTACGTTAACAACCTGCATGTGCTTTCAGATTTGGTCAAGTTTACTGACTTTAGGGAAAATCATAGATTAGAATTCAAGCACATTTCTTATTCAGGCTTACCATGATGATGCAGGTAAAATTATTTGAGGACCTGTAATCCACTTGCTGCAGTTGTTCTCGAAGGGCATATAAGCTGGCATAACGTGCTGGTAAAAGCTCTTAGAGGATCGCAGCATGACAAGTAGAATATACCGCTAGAGGTACATGGATTAACAAAACCAGTACTGAAGATGAAGAGTCACTCAATGGTGTGTTACAAGGTTAACCTGGGTCTTCAGATTCAGTTGCTAATCTTTGAGTTCTCTGTGGGGTAACCAGCTGCAAGGATATCTAAACACACATGTGAATGAAGCAAAAGCTGTTTTCAAAGAGATGGAGACAATCACTTCTCTGACAAAAGAAAAATATTTTTCATAGCTTCTAGTCCTCTTTGTTTTCTTTTAGGGCTAGCTTCTACTGTTGCAGTAGTTGTAGCATGGGAAAACAATGATTTGGGAAGATTACCATATGTGTATTCTGGCATCAGCTGAAAAAAAGAACCTAATAAATGATTGTTTCTGTAAGCCCGTGGGTAAAAAGCAATAAAGCCATACTAGTTGGTTTTCTGTAGTGGAATAAACTGGTTTCAAATGTTTCCTTTGTAATAGTTGCATCAAAAGTTATATTCAAAATGTTTAAAATTACCTCTCATAGCTGATCTATAGTGTTATCCCCAAGTTTTACCTGTTACTGTGATAAGGAGACTTCATCCTGTTTACTTACAAAGTGTACAGTGTCCTGGGAGTGAAAGGCATTATATTTTGTTTAGTTTTGTCCCCTCCCCATTGCTTCCTCTTTTAGCTAATATTTAGTTGTAAAACTCTCTAATGTGCTTTTTGTTATTGTTTTTTTTTTTCCCCCAGATCTGTACTACCCCTGCTTTTGTACGAAAACCCCTTAGTCCACATGGACCTTTGATTAATGCAGTGAGATGTCTGCATTTTGTTTGGATGTTGTTATTTCAGTTACCAGGTTGTAGTGAGGAGCTTAATGAAGTCCTGTGGGTTATTTTGAACATAGGATGTCCTCCATCCTATTACTAAAATATGTAGCTTTTAAACAGATTGCAGATAAAAAGTGAGGACTTACTTTTATCCAACTAGATGATGATGATGATGATGATTTTCTCAGTGCATTGGAAATGCAAGTTCTCTTGCATTCTTTAAGCATTCCTGTTGCTTTTGATGATCCAGTCAGCTCAAAGGTTTAATACAGTAAGATTTGAAATATTTATATTAAGCTTGTGTAGGTGTTTGATTCCTTTTACTAAACATGGTAATCAGTAGACATAATTTTTCAAAATGTGAATCAATAAGGTTCTGTTAGTTGAACTTTGTATGCAGGTTTGTATAATATATGCTATTCCTTGCCACCTTCAATTTAAGTAGGATTTTGTGTAAAGCCAAACTTCTTAGAATAATAGCAGCAATCTCAGGGGACATAAAAGAAAGCATCAGGGAACACAGGTAAACCTGTGGGTTTTGATTTGTCGTCCTGAGTTTGTTTTCAAATGAGAACCCGTTCTGTAATTGTAGTTGCAGGGAAACACTCAACACCAAAACCCAAGTCAATCCAGTAAAATACTGACTGCTTGAGGGGTCAGAGAGATTGAGACAATAGCGCAGAGGTATGAACTAACCCATTCTTAAAACTGTGCCAATCTAAGTGCCAGTAGTGATGTTCCAAATGTCAGAGTACTTTACTGTTTCACTATTCATTGAGCTCTAGAAAGTAGAACCATGTTTATATGCGTCTTATTTGCATTTTAAAAATGTAGAGCCCAGAGAGTCTGATAGAGTCAATAAAATGAGTAAAAGAACATACATATGTGGATATTAGACTAAAGAGCAGGAAACTCTTAGAGTTGCAATGGCTTTTCTGAAATAAGTGGTCTAAAACTTCAGACTTACTGCTACAATTACTGTCAAGTCAGGATGCTTCAGTTGTAGGGCATGCACATGTTAATTAGTGAAGTTTAATGATATTTATTTATTTCCTTGGAGTAAATCTACCTTCATTGCTTTTTCTTTGTTTCTCTTTGTTGCTGGGCTTATGTTTAACTGTGATTTGATGGCTTAAACATTTGTCAGAATACATTTGTGTAGAAACTGGAGGCAAATTAAAAAAGCCCCAACTAACATACTAGACGAGGTCTTTGGCGGCCTGCTGCAGGTGACCCTGCTTTGAGCGGGGCGGTTGGACTCCAGAGGTTCCTTCCAACCTCAACGCCTCTGTCAAACTGTTAGATGACAGAGGAATTGCATTTAGTATACCTACATTAAAATAGGTTTATCCAAATAGTTTGTGTTTCAGGTTATTTTGTTCTTTGTTTTGTTGAAGTACTTTAACTCATTCTGTTGTCTTCAATTAAAAGAAAGAATACCTAAGTCATTTCTATGTAGTATTTATTAATGGAATTGAAACTGAAAAGAGTTTTCAGCTTTCTCAGATTTGAATGATTATCATTTATCTACTTGAAAAAACTCAAGATACTTGCTTTGCAACTGCTTGAGATGGTCTCTGTCACAAGCTGGATTTAGAAAAACTCTGTAATTCTAGGCCATTCATTTTTCCATTTCCATGATTTGATTTTCTTTTAAAATGTTTGTGTTGGACATGGTTTCCTTAACTTTTAAAAGCATTTAATTGAAATTATGTTAATGGCTTACAGCAAACCTAAACCTTGGTAGAAGTTGTTACACTTTCAAACTTAATCCTTGAAAGGCTTACTTTAAAAGGAGAGGGTTTGTTTGAAAGTTACTCAAATGGAAACAATTTGGGTTTATGGGTGTCTCCTCCTAATATGACCCTGTCAAAAAGGTTTAATAGCTTTGTGGTATTTAGTTGCTGAGGGTTTTTTGGTATCCATTTTGTGAGAGTGAAGTGGTACTGCCCACTGCTTATTTCAGTGATTTTAAGGCTCAGGGCTGGATTGATTGTATTTTAGTTTACATTAATCAGTCTTTTCAGAAATGTGATTAATGAATAGCACTGACATATAATCTGTGAATCCCTAAAAATGGAAGGGTGGCAGTTAACTATTTGGATAAAGGACCACGATTTTAACCAGGTGAAATTAAGGGCGAAGTTCATTACAGCTAACAGATGCACTCTAGTTGCTGATGCTGAAGTCCTGCAGCTGTTGCACTCGAGCGTTACAGCCTTCTAAGAACTACCTGAGTTTGAGGCGAGACATACTGTCAAGTCAGAAAGTGGTTAAATCTTCAGTCTGGAACAAAGGCAAACGGCCAACGCTTAGTAAAATTTGCATGGTTCAGATTAAGTTACATTTGATTGTTGATGTTTAACAGCTCGCTTAGCGTGCAGAGTATCCCTTCAGCAGATTTACATATGTGAGTTTTGGTGATTGCAGTGAGTGTCAAAGAATTTTAAACTAGGAATACTTCAACACAAATGAAAAGGGGGGGAAAAACAGCTGAGTTTGACAATGCTGTTGTAGTCCTGCAAGTACAATTCTAGAATGCGGACATTTCAGCTGGAGTGCTCCTTACTTGGATGAACACACCCACGTGCTGTAAATGCCGTATGTAGATAAAACGTATGTAGTTAGAAATGTTACTATGTTTTTTAATATACAGTGTATCTTTTGTTCACTTTGACTGTCTCTGAGCTCTGTGGTAAAAATATTAATTCTTGCATGCTTTTGCACATATATTTTTTGTATTTATTGATGCATTTTTGTGTTTTTATTCTTCTACTGTTTGTTTATTGCAGCTTTATTGTGCTTTAGCCATGTGTCGTGGAAATATTAGCATACTGGCTCCTTCTGGCCTGGTGAACAACAATATTAATTCTAACTGTAATAAAACAAAGGAAAGTAATTTATTGATAGTAGAGGAGACAGAAGAGCTCCTTGCTAATTTTTTTTCTTAAATACTTACTGCAATGTACAGAATTCAAGGCAGAAGTTTTCTGGTAACTCAGCATGTGACCTGATACTATATGCTTTTATTTGTTCTGAATTGTAATGTGTGGTTGCAGAGTAAGAGCTGGAGTTTGATTTTTAGAAAAGTTTAATAACTTTGGGGGTTTCATCCCTTTAAGGAGTGTAAATATGTCACATGAGAAGCTACTGGTTCTAAGATGTATAATAAACTATTTTAGTGCAATTTGACTGTGTAACTAGTTTGTATCAATAATGTAAAATGATAGAATTCAAGGAAGGCAAAGAATTGCAGAAACTTAAATAGTGCAGCAGTCATACATAGTTATGTAAATCACTTGATAGAGTTTGGATATTCAAACAAAGTGGGATGTTGTATGTAAGAACAAAGAATGTAAGGAGTGTCCATGGTATAGAGAGCAGTGACTGTGGAAAGAACTTTTCGTCGTTGGAGACAAGGAGCTGAATGAGTATCAGTGTGATGCTGAGAGAGCTAATGTCAGGAGAATGCTGGGGAGGTTGAAGGTAGCATTTGTGAAACAGATGTGATAGGCAGCGTGTTTGACTCCTGAGCCAATGAATAAATATAGAAGGCGTAGAAGAGAGCTCAAACATGCTTTTTCCTCCTCTAGAGGACATGAAGATATATTTTTGTTAGATTGTATCAGGAGCTTGCGAAGAAGTGGTGAGAAGTTCTAGTCTAGTGAAAAAAACAAAACAAAACACGGAGAGAACAAATACCTGAAATTTAAGCTACTCAAATTCCAACAATAGCTCAAACAAATATTTAAGCAAAGAAGAGCTTTAGAGAGGGGAGTTTAAGGGGTTTGGAACTGTGTGTTAAAGGAAAATGATAGTCTCTTCTCCTAAAGCTAGACAGGGGTCTTTCTGGAATGACTGCTTTTGTCATGTGAGCTACTGGACAACGAGGTTAACTTCTAGGTCTGTGATGTCCTGGAAGGCAGATAAATTGATCAAATCTTCCACCATAACTTTAAAAGTACATTAAATATCAATCCTTTGCATCAATATGATTCAGTGCTGTATCAGTGAGGGTTGTATCTGGGTGGGAGGTGCTGCCGCTAGTTCAGTCTCAGCAGCGTGGAGTACTCACCGTAGGCTTGTGGAGTAGAAGGATTTGAGTTCCAGTTCCCCATTAGACTCCTTGTGTTCTCTCAGGGCTTTCTGGCTTCTGATCTAAGCTGTATGTAAGGAGCTGACCCCAAGCGTTGCGGATTTAGATAAAACCTATGGGTAGGATTGTGCTTTCTGTATCGTGGAGCTCATGAGAGAGCTCCTTAGCTTTGCAGCACCACTCTAATGGTGTTACCCTGTAGTAACAGCTATGCAGACTTCATGGCAGGAGCAGCTGCGACGTTGTAAATTTATGTGATAGCTCAACCTGCTGTAACTCGTGCCTCTGCTCATGCTTTCAGGGGTGACAGGCAAAACATCGTGCCTGTACTTTCAAGGCATTTGAGCAGTCAGCTGTAGGGTCTTCACCTGGTGTCACTGTCACCATGGGCAATGTCAAAGTGGAATCAGAATTTGAAGCTAAATGTAACTTTTCTATGAAATGTGTCTTTGGGTAATCAGTGTCTCTCAGCCATTGTCTTACTATGAGGGAAGGAGGCTAGTGTCAGAGAGCAGGAAAGCCTCTATTGTCTTCCAAAAGCAGCTGTTAAATGCACAATTTGAGTAAATTTTAGCTTGATAAACCGATTTTTGAGATGTGCTTGTCCTTAGACATGCATCTCATTAATAATTCAGCATGTGCAGGATTGGATTCTTCTGACTGCTTGTGACCGAAGGGGAGATGCCAGTACGGTGAGTGCTGTCACACCATGTAGCTCGGGGCGTAACGGGCAACTGGCTTCTGCCTGCTGTCTGTTCTTTCTGGTTGTGAGAGAGAATCCTATGATGAATGCTTGCCTTACTCTTAGCAAGTAACTAGTATGGTTCTTAGCTTATAAAATAGATGTGATACGGATAGAATTTACTTGCCCCTTGATTCTTTCTCTGTTTCAGATAAGATAAGCAGTGTTTGTTTATGTATAGTAGCATTTTGGCCAGGTGCAAAGTCAGCGATTTTTGGATTGAATCATTGGGCTTCATTATGTATCCATTATTGCTAAATATTTCTGATGCTTATTGGATTTTGGCAGATGCTGTTTCCTTGTTTCCTTTATGTGAGGAAACCTTTCTCCAAAAGGATGTAAAAGACACATTTGGTACCTTTTCAGGCAGTGTTTGGTCTGGTTAGCTCTACAGAAAGATCAGGCAAATGTGTCAGCCTAGTAAAGCCAGTATTTTAGTAAACAGAAATGCAGTTTGGCATACCCAGTCTATTTTCATTCAAACCTCTTTTTAGTATATGAAAAAGTAACACTGTAAAAAGCAACTTCTGGAGAGCACAGCATCAGGCCAGGCCTGGTTTGACTCTGTACTGTGTAAAACAGAAATAGAAAGTCTCTGCTCTTCTTCTCTAAAGCAAGTGTATATTTGTTCCTCTTAGTGTTGAGCACTTCAGCATCAACTGTACTAATGCAAAATACATCATCACAATATTCTTTGAAACAGTTATCTTTATTTCTAGACAGATTTATTTATTTATTTGTTGCAATACAAGTATTTCACTGGTATTACTCTGATTTATGGCACTGAGAGACCGTCCTGGCACTATCATTGCCCTTGCCTCTTTCTGAGAGTGTGAGAGGTCATTGCAAAATACTGGTTGGTATTGTTTTGAAAACAAATGCTTCCAAATAGTCAGGCCCATCTACTGAAAGAAGCTCACCCCTTGCCGTCAGAGATTTCTTACTCAGTCATACTTTATACAACCTATATTGATGAAATACAAGTCAGAGTGAATCATTGGAGAAATCTCAAGTGGAATGGAGAGATAGTTGTGGTCCTACAAGGAGCAGCTGTCATGGTCACAGTTACTGCAACACCTGCACCAGTCACAGGAGGACTGAGCCTCTTCTAGGCACCTGGCTTGGTTTGTTGTCTCTGAAGTTAGATGTCCTTCATTGAATATTCACTCAATTCGGTATTACTTATTTACGTCCTTCAAGGAGTATACACTCCAGCTTGTGTGAGTATTGTCCTGCTTGAAACCCAGTCCTTAAGGGGAGAAACAAATAAAGGAAGAAATTATTTGCCAGAACATCACTGCTTTCTGGCCAGTCCAGCTATCAACATTTTGCCTACTGTTCCACTTCTGTCAGCAGCCTTCATCTGTCAATTTAAGGGTTCGGGCAACTCACAGAAACTCCTAAGCTACAAAGCTGTGCCTGATACTCCTTTTTGAGGGGCAAAAGAGAGGTCTAAAAAATGGGCTTGGTTGAGAGGACTTTATATTCCTTAGTGGCAACCTATGAAGCACTCTTCATTGTATTTCTCATAAAGCTTCGTAGCATAGACTCACTGTGATTTGCTTGACAATTTAAGTTGCATTTGATGTTTCTGGTTAAATATTGCTGTGGCTTTGATTCTTTAAGCAGAATGTGTGCCTAAGAAGACTTTAAGGAGGCGATGTCCATTGACCATTCTTCTGCTTAAGGAAGGCAATGAAACGTGTAATTTATTTTAAAATTTCACAAATACCACAAATAAGTGGTTTTCCTTGTGCTTACGAAAAAATTGTTTTGGACGTTTCCCCCCCCTCCCTCAACTTCAAAGGGAAATGATAGCTTGACATATAGTGGTGCTCAGTTTCTGTTTCATGTTATATATTGGTGTAAAGTTCTATCTTGGATGGTAGGAGGAAGAAACCTGATTTAGTGTCATCTGGTAACTACAACACAGAGGTGAAAAGGCAACTTTAGAACATGGTGGAAAGTATTGGGAGTTTGTTGGAAAATGAATCTGGTGGTGACAACCTGAAATTTCACCCGTCATTACCAAATCTTCATGTATGTAACATGCCTGTAAAATGTAATGTTCTAAATTTACATGGTGGGGAATCACCTTTCCGTCTTCTATTGCTATTCTGCTTTCTAGCTGTTTCTAGATGTAGCTGATGTGTCCTGGAAACACTGGAGAGGTGTTATCCATACAACCGCTGTCTTAAAGTAGGATGAATTACCGGTTGAAGGGGTCCATCTGCCCCTACTCCTCTTGAACTTAGAAGCAGCATAACGCTTAACTCGTTAGACTGGATGAACCTCATGCTTAAAAGAAAAGGTAGACCTCTGGACCAAGAAAAAAGATCCATCTGACTCGTAGTAGGTATATATAATATGCCATGTGGTAGAGATGATTGTGCTGTTCCTACTATTTTTTTCTGGTTCTTTCTCACATTTACCTTTTTCCTTTTTCTTCATAGGTGAAACTACAGTGGTATGAGACCTTTGGCTCGTTTCACTGTCAGGTTCATGTAAACAGTACTGTTCTGTTGACAGTCGGACACATGAAAATAAATATACTCTATTTTCCCCAGGGGACAAGAGTACAGAAACAGCTTTATGGAGTGAACAGTAGCACAAAGTATGTGATACATGTTTTGCATTCAAGTACACATAGTGAAATGAGCCAAGATAAGAAATTGCAAATAAAGACTTTCACACATGTAGACAGGATGCATGAGCCCTGAAAGTGCAGGCAGATAACTAGACAGATCATGCCTTTTATACGTGGTGTGATAACTACACGAGGAGTAGTTTCATCAGTGTATTGTCTTGTGTCTGCTTGTTTTTGCAATGATTCTACTTTTGCTGAAATCATTTACTTGAGACTAGGAAAGTTTTAAAAATTACTTTGACTGTATTAGCTCCATTTGAAGTTGGACAATCCTTTTTTAGATGTGTTTCCATTAGAAAAAGGAAAGTTATATTTATGCATGTTTATAGTGTACACTGGGGGCTTGTCTGCACAATTTTTTTATAAGCCATGAGCTGCAAATTAGACTGTTAAGCATTTTTTTTTAAACTAGAATAAAAATACTTTAGAAAATAGCATGTTTTTTAATAGACATCCCTAGAGCTGTATATCTTCCAGTTGAGTGCAGATGTTAATTATTAGTTGGTTAACCTCAAATTTCTCTGCAGCAAAAATGCAAGGCTGGTCACATGGCAGGCCACAATGTTGATTTCTATCATCAGTACTTCTTAAACGTTTTCTTAGCAATAGTCTTACTTTTTCTGAATGTTTAAGTAAATTGGCATTCTTTTGCATGCCTTGCTACAGATTGTGCTGGATGTGTCTTGAATCTCCTATTGAGGATATTACAATTAGATTGCTTTTGTTTCACTTTAAAAAAAGTGATTTGATAAATCATAATTCTGACACAGTAACTAAAAGCGTACTGAGGAAGCCTTGCTTCATTTGTGCAGATACGTTTGAATCTCCAATGCTGAGTCAATTTCTTGTGCTATGATTTCTTTGAGAACTTTCAAACATGTTCGTTTTCATTGTATAGATCTTTATTTATAAAGGACATTCCCAAAACTGGCATTGGTTCACTTTGGGAGGGGAGAGGAAAATTCTTGCTGTATGACACTTGGTTGTGTTTGTGTTCTCTTTAATTCTTTTAATTGCTTTGGGAGTCACGGCTGTTTTCTGACCAGTAGGTGTTCAGTAAATCTGTCTTAAAGAGGTGCACTTGAAACTGTACTGTGTTTGTTCATTTCTTGTGATCCCATAGCCTTAAAGCGTGAACACATGATTTCACATGGGTTATTTATTCTGTTTATGTTGTCCAATAAATAACTGCAAAGTATATAAAGCTTTACTGATACATTTCTTGATTATGAACAAAACTGCCTTTTTTTTTAAAAAAAAAAAGAGGCAGGAAGTGAGCTGTGAGTTTCCCAATTCAGTAGCCGCTGTCCTAACTCTGATCCAGTTATATTAATATTGACATAATTGCTCTTCTTTTAGAAACAATTTGCTTTACACTCTAGATTAATTAGTTATTTTTCTCCACATGAAATGCAAGTCATCTTATACTGTTCACAAGTGATAAGAATAATAGGATTTGTGTCTTGAAAATGTAGAACGAACCCCTTTCTGTTTTATTAGTCTTTGAAAGTTATTTGCTTTGTCAATCTAGTTTGCCAGAGCTATTGTAAAATACTGGCTGGCCAGGTTGCTTTAAAAGTAAGGAACATCTAGAGATCGTTATTGCTTTTAAAAGCACTTACAATACTTTAAGGTTTTCTGTCAATAGCTAATGAAAGGCTGACCTCAAAAAAGACTGTTTGCTCAAATATTTTATAGCAGTTAGTTAACTGGCATTCTAGTATCTCCACGTATTTGCAGAAAGCGCTGCTCTATCTCTCTTCAGTAAAATG
The DNA here is from genome assembly GCF_000690535.1 of Cariama cristata. Classification (NCBI taxonomy): domain Eukaryota; kingdom Metazoa; phylum Chordata; class Aves; order Cariamiformes; family Cariamidae; genus Cariama; species Cariama cristata. Next base: position 8,573 of record NW_009636491.1, on the reverse strand, counting down.
TGGAGGGGACACAATGTAAAAGCTGTGTGGATGTACATACTTTTTAACCGTTCCTTCCAACTTTTAAGAATGTGACAGTACAGGGTTGTTTTCCTTCGCTTTTCAAGTAGCTAACGTTTAGGTTATAGTTTTGAATGCTGCTTATGCTGTCTGTTAGCTGACATTGATACTGTATGAAGCAAGAACTGCGCACAACTGCCCTGTGCAGCTTTGCCTCTGTGTCTGGCACAGTAAGTTGTGCAGTTATAGTGAACTTGGGGAACTGATGTATGTTGAAAGGGTAATCTTTTTTTGCAGGATGAATTTTTAGCCAGATCACTGTTCCAGCTCAGTTCCTAGTGCAGATGTCCAAAGTCTTGTAAAGTCTCAAAAGAGAAATGGAGAACAGGAGCAAGAGCAGATGACCTAGGCGGCTTAATTTTCATCTGATTTTGTCTCTACTGTGCAGCTGAATTGCTTTTTCTAAAGAATGAGCTTTCTGTGTCATGTCTTCTCTCTGTATAAACACCTGGAGGATATTTTTGTATTGAAACACTTGGAGCACAAAGTTGGTTTGGGGGTTGGATTTTTTCTTTCCTTGTGCTGTATTTTGCTGCTTTGCCTTTCCTAGAGGAATAAAAAGGCAAAAGTTAAAAACTGAGGAGTATGTATAGCAGGTTTAAAACTTTGGTTTTGTATAGCTGTGTGTTATTTCACTTCCTAAGTGTTACTGATGTTAAAAGTGGATGGGGGAAAGGAGGTAGTATCTTGAACTTTGAGGTGTTTTCTGTTCAATTCACCATAATCTGAAAACTCAAAGACAGTTTGCTGTACACTAGATTCAAATGATGCTTTAATAAATCTCTTTTAAAAATTTACTTTAAAATGTAATAACTTAAAACATGCCTGTATTTCAGCAATAAGTCATAGGTCATATTTAAATAAATTTGACATTTTAATTTGGAAAAAACGACCACTAAGCAAGTACTTTAACTCAAATCTATATACCTTTATAATGTAACTTCTGATGTGCTGGTATGAGAAGTAAATCTTTTGCAGTTCAGCCATAGTATTTGCAACCAACTGCGTTCATCATTTCACCTTTTGATACGCTTGCTGAAGTTGATGTGTGCAGATGCTGAACATGTAGTACTGTCATAAAACTGTTTTTAGATTAAAGTTCGTAAGAAATCTGGTACATTATTCATTCTAGCTACAAGGTGACTCGTGCTGTTATGTTACTCTTATAGGGCTGGAATTGTAGGAGAAAGTATAGGTTCATGATAAAGGACAGCATACAGCAGTAGCTGAACCCAATGCGGTTTCTAACATACCCAGTTCGTTCTTTCTGGCCTGGCGTGATCTTGACTGAGAAGATTAAATAGTGTGATAAATGTCAGTTGTGCTGAGGTGGAACTTAATGTTGGTCAATTTGCGTTCAGTAGATAGTTGTTCTCGGAAGTGGTGTATAAGAGCTGATGTCATTCTTACACTAGCAAAGCATGCGTGTCATGATACCACTCATGGTTGCTTAGTTCTGTATGTTCTGGTGATATATTGCTGTTCCTGTAGGAATTTTATGACTTACCAGCAACACTGAACTGCAATAAATTGACGATTTCAGCTTGAACACACCTAGCTTTTCCCTATCTCAAATTCTTCCATTATTCAATGTCTTACTGTTAATTGGCTTGCTTCTTTATACTGTTTATCAAAATGTAGGAAATCGTCAGAGGTGAAATATCAGCTACACCTAGGCAACAAAGGAGAAATACAGGCTTACAGACCCTTATAAATACCAGCAGAAATTTTGATAATAAAGGCTTTTTGCCTTTCTGTGTCCTGAGGGAAGAAGCAAATTACTTTAGTTCTTGATCTAGCTCAGCAAGGTCTGTCAAGTGGTATCTACTGGCCAATTCAGGTTGTTTTTTCACCTTCATAGAATTATAGAATACTTTGGGTTGGAAGGGACCTGTAAAGGTCGTCTGGTCCAGCCCCTTTCAATGAGCAGGGACATCTTCAGCCTTCAGAGCTGCCAAATTTTAACTAGTTCCCCTTCCATCTCATCTTTTCCTCATCTTCTGTAGGAGTTCTGCAGTCCCTGTTTATCAGTGTTGCATATAAATTCTTTGTTAAAAGAACACCAGGGTTGCAGTCGCTGGAAAGTGTGAAGGTATGCCGGAAATCTTTTCCCGGTGTGAAATCATTAGGATGATTTTCGATAATGTGATCAACTGCTATTTTTTCACATTCTCTCTAGCAATTAGCATGTGGTGCTTAGTGACTTTTTATCCAATTACTCAGCTGGTAGGCATAATCTTATTTATCGTCCACAGTCAAAAACTTACCCTAAATAAAACATGAACTTTGAGAGGGTTTTTTCTTGTAATATTGATGTATTTATAATTTTTTGTGAAGTTATCTGCAAGTCAGAGCTGAGGTAATGACATTATCTTGTACATGAAGAACTGAGATTCCAAAATGAAGATACTGGGTTTTAAACTTCTTGAACTTTTGTGGGGTCTCAATCTGAAAGTATTAGGGTTTAAGTTTTTATAATGTTACAGTACTTAATGATTTAATTAAGCATAGAAATACTTGGCAGTTTTCTAAATAATTTTTAATTGTCTTAGTGTGACTTAATATCGCGATTAAAATTCCAAGAGAAAGGTGGGAATGGTACCTGTTTTCTAGAATTATATTCATCTGCCTTGGGGATGAATATATGCGTCGGTGCCTGCTTTATTGGCATAAATTTCTAACTACTGTGACAAACAAGATATGCATTATGCAAGAAACTTGTTCAGCATGTACTTCTGACTTGCAGGTTCTGGGTCTTTCCTGTGTATCAGGTGAAGCTAAGGTTCTTAGAAAGAATCACTGTCTGTTGCACAATTAAACTTTTATTTAATGCATGTACCTGAGGAGCCAAAGGTCTAACTAGTAGCATTTGGTTCTGGCACTCGCTGGGATTTCTGTCAATGGATCGGCTCTTTGAGTTGCAAGCCGAACTGGGGCTGCTGTCAGCGGTTATCACCTGCCAGGCTGCGACCTCGGCTTTGCCTGCCACTCCGAGACTCCGGGTTCCTGTTTTCTCCCCATGTTTCTTTCTCTCTCCATTTGTCTCTTTGCTCCCCCTCTCCATGTGTGGTTTGGTTTTGGGGGGTTGTGGTGGGTTGGGGGGGGTTTGTTTTGATTTTGGTAAGGGGGGGATATTGTTTGGTTTTGGTTTGTTTGTAGGGGTTTTTTGTTGGTTTTTTTTTTCCGCCACTCTTCTTTCTATGCTTGCTGGATACCAGCAGTAAGGCTACTGAGAACCTAGGGAGAGGGAGTCTTTGTATTTGATTGCAGTTATTCTGCTCTTGCTGCACACTTTATTAATGCTGTTAGACAAAACCACAGAAGAAATCCTCAATATTGCTCAGATTTTATTTTTATTTTTAAAGGAAAACTTGTAGTGTGTAGTGTCTTTTCTTCTAGTTAGTCCCACTGTTATCCAGGCTTTTTCCTGTTAATTTTCCTCTGAACAAGGTGCTACATTAAAGAAAAATTAAATACCTGAACAGTTTCCATATATGGCACTTCTTAAAATTACCATAATCGTCCCCATAATTGTTATTGTAAATATGTGAATACACAGTCCATTAAATTGTCAATGATAACGTTGATAATAAGAATCTTTCAGTAGATGTAGGATGCATTGCGCTATTAAGATTCGAGGATAGTTCCTAGGGAACTGCCAGGGTAGTGGGTTCATTCCACAGCGACCTTTCAAGAACACAGCCACTGCTGGGTATACCCAAAGTATGTGTATTTGTATCTACTCTGCCTCTCTGATTTCAGTCTGCTGTAGAGCCGTTCAAACAAGGGATGAAGGGAGCTTCTAAAGCGTAGTATCCTGACTCTTAAAAGAACAGGAAATCTCTGAAAGCATTAACAGAAAACTATGTTTTAGAAAAAGCTGCGGACTCCTTTTTGACAATGCATCCGTGCTGGAAGGAGTTTGTCATGTTTCTGTCACTTTCGATAATATTCTAGTCTTGATCTTAAAATTTTGAGGTCAAGTGTGAGGAACACATTTTTGGGAAGGCTGGTTAAAAAGTGTTAAACCATACTGCCTGTGTATTGCTGCTGTCATTGGTTTGGGAAAAGGGATAAGTGGGGGTAGAGAGGATTCAGTTCTGAACAGAGCAAAGGAGGGCCTGGTATTAAGTAGTCCCTCTGAGCATTTGTTGGATTAGCTTAAAATGTGAAGCTAGATAGCTAGCTGTTTTTTCTCCCCTTCTTCTTTTTAATTATGTGTGCAGGAGAGCTTTTGTTTTCAGTGCAGAAAGGTAGTCAATAATCAAGAGTTGTGCTGTACACAGAATTTCAACAATTTAATAACCAGTGAGATCACCCTGTAAAATAGGAATATCTGGACTGGGTGATTGTTGTGGCTTAACCCCAGCTGGCAACTAAGCACCACACAGCCGCTCGCTCACTCCCCCGATGGGATGGGGAGGAGAATCAGAAAAAAGGTAAAACCTGTGGGTTGAAATAAGAACAGTTTAATAATTGAAATGAAATAAGATTATAATAATAATAATAGTTGTAATGAAAAGAGAGAGAACAAAAAGAGAGAGAGAGATAAAACCCAAGAAAAGACAAGTGATGCACAGTACAATTGCTCACCACCCGCTGACCGATGCCCAACCCGTCCCCAAGCAGCGATTGGCCCCTCCCAGCCAACTCCCCCAGTTTCTATACTGGCCATGCCGTTCTGTGGTATGGAACATCCCTTGGGCTGGTTGGGGTCAGCTCTCCTGGCCGTGCTCCCTCCCAGCTCCTTGTGCCCCTCCTCACTGGCACAGCATGGGAAACTGAAAAGTCCTTGACTTAGGGTGAGCACTACCTAGCAACAACTACAACATCCCTGTGTTATCAACGTTATTGCCATACTAAATCCAAAACGCAGGGCTGTATCAGCTACTAGGAAGAAAATTAACTGTATCCCAGCCCAAACCAGGACAGTGATATTACATCAGCAACAGATACTTCTGAGTAACACTTCAAAATATTTCTTAAAGAATGCAGGCATTGCTATAAATACTTTGTCTTGGCAAGTGAAGCATCCAGTCTACACAGTCTTTACAGGTACTCTGAAAGTTACTGAGTAAATATGAGACAACCACATGAAATGTTCCCTACAAGGCAAGCAGTCTTTGGATACGTGCTTTCTGTAAAGTGCTCAAATGTTTGAATTTGTTTGCTGTAGCACTGAGACAGAAAAAGATCTTGCAGTTCTAATTATGTGACGAGCTAGAACAGTGTGTATGTTACCAACTAATGACTGTACAAGCCTAAGATAAGAGTGCTGCAAAGACTGGGCATTCTTTGCAGAAAGAAAGGCTAGAGCAGGCAAAAAGCCATGAAACCCTTCAAGTGCTGCCAAGAGACAGCAGACTTTACAGGAGATGAAAAGAGGGGGATGGATGCCTAATTCATGATGAGGAAGTGAAGTAGCATGTCACAAAAGAAACTGAAATAGGAAGTAAGATACTTAATAGTATTGCAAAATGTGCAGAATAAAATAGGAACACCAGCTGTACTACTGAAAGAGCATTCATTTCCATATTTTGTAATATACAAAAGAAGAGAAGAAGGCATAAAAAGATCACATTTGAAGTGACAGATGCTGTGCCTGCATTTAGCATCTATTGGCTTTAGTGGATGATAAAGCCTTTGTTTACCTGGAGTGGGGGGGGAAATCCCCTGCTTGTTAGTAACCTCAGCTGAGGGTGTGGCAGGGGTCTGAGCACTATATTCACAGTAGAAGGCAAAAAGCTAAAATGTAGATTCTTTTGAAATACCATAGATAAATCAGTGGGAAAATAATAAGTCTAAAAAGAGCTAGTTTCATTTACTTTTGGTTTCAAGGACTTTTTTTCTTGTATAAGACTCCCATGGCTTTTGAAAGGCAAGCAGGCAATCTAATATTTTGGCAAGCAAAATGAAAATAGAGAAATAACATTACTGTAGCGTGATTTCTGTGTACCATGCTATTGTAGTGTAAAGGAGGAGAACATCTTTCATCAGAATAAAAAAAAAAAAACACCTGAAAAATACTGTATTTGGAATTTGATTTTTCTAATGCTTCTATTGTTTTCTACTGTTTTACTGTTTAAAACAGTTATTTTTGCACTTGTACAGTACTGCTCAAGAGTTAATCCTGAGCAGCTATTGAAGATAAGTATAATAATTATTGAACAACTGTTAAACTGGAGGAAAGAGGTTAAAAATTATCTGAAGGAAGAGGGGGTGGTGGGATTTTTTTGTGTTCATGTGTGATACAAACTATAGAATTGCTCAGGATTTACAGTTCTGTTAGGTGAGTCGGGATTCAGACCACCAGCCTTCAAGAGTACAGCACCTGTAAATTGTCTGTTGAGCTGCTCCCTCTGTAATAGCTCTATAGAATTGAATTTGGCTGGGATCAGGTCGCAGCAAACCAAAGGCTGCTATATCAGCTGAAAATCATTTCCCTTGTGTAGCTGGCTGAAGGGTCCTATCATGAGAATCCTTAGGAAAAACTTCGGATAAGGATTTGAGGTATGGGCAATCTCAATCTATAGCATCTTTTTAAAAAGCTTTAATGGATTGGAGCATTTTGTTGCCCAATCTGCTTGCTGTAGCTGCTTTTTCCTCCCGCTTGGAAACGTCTTGAACATTCTGCACCTTTGTGTGTAGCTTTCTTGGAAGACTCATGAACAGGTGTGTCTTTCACTAGTATATTTTTAAATAGGTTTGTTGTAAAGCATAATACTTTATCCCACACTGTTTAATTATTATGTTAATACAACAAATGGACTATTTATGTCCTTATTTAATGTAAATTGTGGTAATATGACTAATTTATGGAAAGGTTGTGCTCATTTGGTAATAGAGAACACAGCGTGCTCATTTGGTAATAGAGACATCACAGGTGCTGCTTGTGTGCAGGTGGTTGTGATGCACGTGCGCAATAGGCCCATGATGAGGCCACAGCATGAGACGTTTTAGTGGCCTGTCCCATCTGAAAACTCTGGGAATCACTTCCAGACCTCCAGTTTTGCATTAGGAGATTCTGAGGAGAGCGCTCTTATAAACCTTACGGCTTTTCTGTGGAATCTGCTGTCGAGCACCCCTTCCATTGATTCTACAGATGTGAAGAAACTGGTGAATAGATGTAAAAATAACATCTGCTGGTCACTGTAGGTGGTCGCTGTAGCAGTCGCTGCTGTTCTAGTGGTACAAGTTTCCTTCTGTCTTTATTTCTGTTTCTTTCCAGAGATATAAGACTGACACATTTAAAGCGTAAAACTTCTTAACCTTATCCCAAGGCAGGTTTTTCTTTTATGTTAATTGATGAGTCTGTGTGGCCTGAGATCCTCAGCGGGTGGATCTGTTTTCTCCTTGTGGCTCTCTTGGAAAGAATCCACTAGACTTTGGAATGGCTTAGTGCAAACCATGGTTGCTCTTACTGGAGTCTGAGCTTCAAACTCTGCACCGTGACATTTGGTGCAATTTGATGCTTTTACTGAAATGATGAAGCAAATGACTCTGTTCTTAACATTAGCAGGGTAAGACTTGTAGTAATGTGAAGTATAAATAAAACCGGCACTATAACCAAATATCAAATGGTAAATGAGTCAATACTAACAAGGATCAAAGTGAGGAGCTGTGTAAACCGGTGTAACTTGACAGCTGCTGGCCTGATAGGAGTCTTAGATCAGCAGTGGCTTGTTTGCTTTCTCGGCAGAATCAGAAATGAAAAGCAGCTCAGTGTGTATGTTTGAGAAGGTTTCCCTGGAGTTAGGTGGCAACTGGACTCTTTGGTCACTTGAAAGCTATAGTGGTTTTCATGGGTTTTTTGCACATAAAGGGGAGAGCAGGGGAAGGGGACAGAAGGAAACAGAAGGAGGCTTTCTCTGTGCAAGGGTTTTTATTCAACAATAAAATGGCGTTTCAGTCCAACAAGAACTGTTAAATAGCTGCAGTAGAAATGGATATTTTGGTTTTTAAATTTAATTAACTTGAATAATCAGGTGCTAGCTATAAAAGCATTATTAATTAATTGTCTTGAATAGCTTGAAAGGAACCTGAATTTAAGTATAGTAAGTTTAGACAGTCTCCCTGTTCTGTTTATTCTGGTGCTTTGCAATTTTGTTTTCTGGGGGAACATAACTATAACTCAGAATAGTTGGGCAACCATCAAAGCAAAGGTATTTTTTAAAGTGTTACCAAAAAGAACAAGAGTTCATAGCTATTAGTGTAAGGGGAAAAAAAAAGGAAGTGCAGAATTGATTTTGACTGCCAAGTTGTAGGTAGCAAACAACTGAATTTATAAAATTCATGGGGGGGATAGACTTATGTATTTCCCAGAAATTCTTAGTCTGTAGCTCCAATATCAAATTTACTTTGTGGTGGGTTGGTTTGTTCACTTTTTTTAAAAGCTTCAGTAGGCATTCAGACAAATTATATGTATGAATTAATTTGAATTTCTCCCTGAATGTGATCCTGGCATACATTTAAAAAAAAAAAAACAAAAACCAAACCTAAAACAAAACACCACC
>NW_009636490.1:13328-18420 GCF_000690535.1 Cariama cristata | reverse complement strand
CCTCTAAAGGTCCCTTCCAGACCAAATGACTCTATGATTCTATGACTCTATGTATATGAGTCGTGAAAATTCTAATCCAAATTGTGTCTGAAGATTGTGATTTATAGCCATCGATAAATTTGTTCAATTGTTCTCATTGCACCTCCTGTTTTATTGGGGTGGTCTATGTTTTATCTTTCAATATGCTGTGCAAGAGATGAATCTCACAGCCAAAAAACCACAAGTATTTAAAGTAAAAATATCAATGTGTGTATTTATCTATATAGTTCATACACATACAAAAATACAAAGATATTTTATGAATGGTAATAATACAATTTGTCTTTGCATTTGAGTCAGCTGAGGTTTTAATTTTTTCCTCATTTTGGGTTAGTTCATTTGATTTCATTATTTAAGTATTCTTTTACAAAATTATCTTTCTGTTTTCTTTTTTAGTCACACTGAGACACCCATAGACTTCTTTCCTCATGAGAAAAAATACTTCAACAGTATTTTCCAATATTTCTGAAAGAAAGAAAATTATAGCCAGTCCAATCCTGCTTTGATGTTAGTAAGTTGACAACACCAAGAACAATGACAGAATAAGAAACTGTTACCAAAAACCTCAACTATCTCTGGCTGGTTTTAATGTTTGTCTTACAGAATTTCCTTCTGTTTTTGGAAAATGTAATGTGTAACCAGCTTATCTTTTGTAGAACACAATTTATATTTATTTCTAACAGGTCCCATCTAACTGAAGCCCTAAGTGAAGTTTTGGAAGTGTTTAAGCATTCTTACCAAATCAAGGTGAAGAGTGATACATAGTCCCTCTGACTGGAACCTCTTTGAGTCAATAGCTATTTTTTCAGTGTTCAGTCAGAGCCTCACACAACAGGAGCTGTAGTGGGCATCCAAAGTACAACCACAATGCCCAACTTAATCCAAGCATCTTTTAGGAAAATATCAACTGAAAGCCAGTTGCTGAACTGTTTGCCTATTCCTCCCCCTTCTTTTCAGCCTCACAAGAATGATGGCCTCCTTTCACTCTAGAGAAACTTTTACTGATATACAGGATGGAAAACTGACAAGACAGCCTGACTCATCCATGAAAAGTTAGAGAAGTGTCCATGTTGTAAAATGCCCCCAATCTTCCTCACACCTCTTCCTAGCCAATTTAGTTTGCCTCACTCTTATGCATAGAAGTATACTTTGCCCTTCATTCATCCAATTTCAAGGTTATATTCAAACACATACTGGAAGATAAAAGCTTTAAATAATGTACCTTCTCTCATTGTCCTTTTCATTGAGATCACAGGTGCATGACCTCGTCCCCCAGCACAAAAAGCTGTTGTCACGGAAACAGCTCAGGATGCCAACTTGACAACAACTGACATTCAAACCAGGAGGGACACCTTGTCTTCTGCTGTCTCCCACCAAATCAGAGCATTTCAGCAGGGGCCAAATCTGCAGCATTCCTTCCTTGCCAGGGCGGGGATGAACTCTGCTGTGAGGAGGAGGTGCGGTTGGCTCCAAACCCTACAAGCCACATACTGCACCCCAAAAATTGCCTTGGGAAAACAGCATCTGACACTACAGCCTAATCAAGCAAGCTAAGAGTATCCTTTGCTGTCAATGCTTAGCAAGATGGGGAAGGGAAGGCCAGCTTGCTTAATGGATAAACAGAGAATCTTGTACCAGATCTCTCACAGTGCCACTAAATCTTTCTTGTTCTTCCAGAGCACCAATGGATCACTGCTTTCCTAGAGGAAAATCACTTCACCACTCTGCATTTCAGCTTCCTGCCTGTAAAATGGGGATAACTACACCTATGGTAAGCCTCAGATAAAGAGCTTTTAGTAATCAGTATTGTAATCCATTTTTTTCTTATTCTATTTCCAGCTGTATTGATACTTTGTGGTAATTATTCACCATTTAGCTCTTCTAATTGAGTAATAAATAGTCCAGGAAGCAGGAGATAGACTTCTAGGCAAACACGTTGAAATAGTGGATGCACATTCCAGAAAGAAATAACCTCAAGGGAAAGGTCTCTTATTTATTTATATTTTGTCTCCCAGGAGATTTAATCGGAAATAGCTATATAGTTAAAACGCACTTGTACTCCTTAGCTCCTCCATACCTAGGGACTAAAGAATATGGCAAATTATGATACACAACTGCAAAGGAAAATAAATATTTTTATATGTGTATATATCTACACACACATATATATAAATAAATAAATAGGTATCATTGTGGTGGGGATAAGGGAAACAAAATACAGACAACGGCATTTGCTTTCCTGTAGGCTTGTGCATATTCTTGTGCCTGAATGCTGTCTTGTGATCTCTACATAACCTTTGAAACACAAGTGCATATTTCACCCTTGCAGACTAGCACAACCATTTTTTTGTCATTCCAATTTCATTTCCAGTACGGTGTGGACTGCGGGCTCAGCAGTCACTGGAGTCTGAAGTGACTCTTGGGACCTCCTCACTGTTCTATATGCAAATGGCCCTGCACCTGGGCAGCCGAGCGGGCTTGCCGACAGTTTAGTTATGCAAATCTGATTGATCGAGAGCATATTGCAGAAGAACACACGCAGGCCTGAGACACTGGCAGCTATATTTCACTGGCTAAATTCCCAAAGAAAAAAAAAAAATTAAATGCCAAGCATTTTGATGCATATTCCTTTCAACCCCTGAAGTGCACTAGCATTTATTTCGGTGTGTTTTCAACACTTTGCTTAAACGTTGTTAATGCAATTTCTTGTGCTGCTGCTGAATTCACAGAAGGGCTTGTTTACTCTGTATTAAAAAAACAAACAAACAAAAAAAAACCCCAAAGACACAAACAAAAACCCAAAACAACAACAACAAAAATTAGTTACTATGATGTCACAACACAATAGGTCTGTCAGTCTATTTGAAATAATTCTTCAGGCAAATGGAGTAAATGCAGTTAAAATATAATTAGGTCCTACAGTACAGGGGAGTGCAAAGAAACTGATGTACTAGCACAAGTTGCCCAGACTTTATTCTTTCTGTAACAAAAGGTAAAACAAACAGTGGGAATGTAGATTACATACTGTCACCCAATGTCAAAAGCACTTCTTTCTATTTACCAAACACTCTGTATAAAAAGGCAGAGAAGGAAAAGAAAAAAGAAAAGAGAAAATAAAAGAATCATCTGGGATCAGCTTGAAATAATAAATTCTTTTTTATTTAACAAAAAAGAAGAAAAAAGACAAAAGACAGTCCACCTATGTGTGAGCATGGGCAAACCTGTAGTATAGAACATGCTTCAGGCATCAAGTTAATCTAGGTTTATTGCATACAACTGATTTATCTTCATTTACAAATGAGTGGTGAGCCCTGGTTCTAATATTTGCATTTCTTGTAGTTGTGTTTATGTGCTTTAATGCCTTGGGGAGCCATTTATGGTATTCAAATAACATGATTTTTATTTTCTTTTCCCCCAATTTTTCAAACAGCAGATATAGACTATTTCAATGCTTGGACAATGATAAAGCCACTGGGAAAAGACATGAAATCAGCCTTTTGAATCACTTATTTTATCTTTTCCAAGTCACTTTTCAATAAAGGTTTTCAACAACAATAATGCTAATCAGTATGAATTCAGGATATAAATCTTTATTGATTTGCAGTTGGGTTGTTTGTTTGTTTGTTTGTTTAAAACAGTCTCTTCTCAGGCTAGTTTTGAGGTTGGTAGTTCCATAGCTAAGGACTTACAGTTGCACAGATCCCAAAGCAGCGAAGAGAGAAACTGTCTCAGATGGTACACATGAAATGACTAATGCAGCACAGTCTGATCTCAGTTGGAGCCATGAAGCATTCTGTAATACAAATTGGTATAACAGGCCACCAGACAAACACTTATTAGTCTGGTCCTACAGAATATGAATTCACAGAAACTCTTGCAATAATATGTACTTCCATTGTGAATCAGTGCCCAAAGTTCCATACTTGAGAACATTTTTACATAAACAGCAATTAAAGTATATATCATCGGGGTTAACTCGAAAGGAAAAAGCATTTGATTTTTAATCTCAGTGTTAAATTTGTCTTAATCTCAAAAGGACTCTGCACAGAACAAAATTTCTCAGTAACAGAAGATTGTCCAAAAACACCCTTAGAAACCCCCCTGAGAAATACAGTTAAAATTTCTAGAAAGAGGCCCAAGTTATCTACAGGACTTGAAAAGCAAAGCAATCGTGCTGTAGCAATGTTAGAGCACAACTTATTGAATAGAAAACATTTCCCTGCACGTTAAGCTGTATTGCCTTTGGCACAGATTCTTCAGCTGTAAATTTGTCCGAGGAATGACATACAGTACACATCAGAGAAGTAATGAAGGAAAGAGGTTTAGATGGGCACTTTGCAGCTGACGGGGAGCCGTTATTGAGCCTTGTCTGCTGTATTTAGCAAAAGAAAAAAAAGAGAGAAAAAAAAAAAAAAAACAGAAAAAAAACACACAGAGAGAACATCTTTGTCTGTCCCCAACCTTTGCTACCCTCTCTTTAAAATAAATAAATAAATAAATAAATAATAGCCATCTGACAGGCAAAGCCCAGCCAGAGGTTCAAAAATGAAGATCCTGGGAAAGGTCAAGTTTAATCTCTACCCACGATGCCCTAGTGCATCCCTCACAACAGCTGACTAACAAAAGGGGCTCAGCACTGTGACTGACAGAATTCTTAATTGTATCCACTCATTCATGACAATTTGATTAAAATATTACGCCAAAGTCTCACCCCCTGTTTGCTTCGATCCTCCAAATCTAATTTTGAATTTTCAGAAAGGAGATTACCTCCACAAGCATGACTGGGATGCTATTAACTTCTACTTAATCTTTATTACTGATGTGAATTTAACATATGTATGGCTTCGTCTCGCTCCTGTTGTTTTCTCTCTAAAGTAACGTCTAGGCAATATACAAGTGGCGGACATTAATTTTCACTTTGATATTCTGTCATACCAAAGCTCATACTTTCATATGAAAACTTAAAGATGTACTGTCTTAATACCATGGCACAATTAGACTGCATTAAAAAAAAAATAAAAAAACCAAACATGCACTAACTCCCTGCAGCCCC
>NW_009636490.1:7458-13311 GCF_000690535.1 Cariama cristata | reverse complement strand
GCTGAACAGAATTCAAAGTATTATAACTTTTCACTGTTATCTCCAGCTATATCCCCTTCATTACAGGAGCTGCTCCAAGGCCTGACAAGAACTGGTAAATTCTAGTTAATGTCAATAATGCAATTGTGAAGAAATCAAGCAGGCAGTTAAAATTTCTAATCAATTTGGATTATTCCCAAATTTATGAAACTAGTAATTGAATATGGCCATTGTTACCTGTGTCCTGATTTTCAAAAGATATATGAATAAAAGATGTGATTTCATTTTCAAAGATGCTTTCTCCCTCACTCCTTTTCTCCCCACAAGTAACACAGAGTAAATTAACATCACCAGCTGCAATTGTGTTTACAAGAGTATTCACAAACGTATTGAACATGAAACATTACTAATAAACAGACTGAGTTGGAAAAAATTCCACTGAAAATGTTATTTTATTTCCTTCCCTCTCCCCCAGAGAAAAAAAGAAGTCTTTTAATTCCTTTTTTGCAAAACCTTTTTCATCATTTCTGTCCATGTCTACTAATTGTTATTGTAAAAATGGAAGTAAAAAAGAAATCTTTGTAAATTCAGACTCAGTGACTTTCTAATTTACCTGTCTAACTGCTGCTTTTTTTTTAAACATTTGGATTTGATTCAAACTTAGGGGAGATATCACCTACAGTCATTTAACGTGTATACCAGTTACAAGGAGCTGTAGAACTACCTTAAGTCTCTCAAATCCCATACTACCTGGACAATGGATGATAGGCTGATATCTAGAAGTAATCACTGGGGTTTCTCAGAATCCTTTTCCACATTTCATACACCGTTTTGCTCAAATAAATATTTGCAGTACTGCTCAAAATTTGTTTTTTTCAATGAAGAAAATAGTCTGTGTCTCTGTATTGAAACCTCTCTCATCAGCTCCCCAGGCCCAAAATTATACCCATCCTCAAAGTATTTAAGACACTTCCACCATCTCTGTATATGGGAACATACGTGTATTTTCTCTAGCCTGTACTTTCTGTTTCTAGTACCATAGTGTGTCTCAAGAACCTCAGGTTAAAGCAGAAGCACAGTAAAGAAATTCCATGTCCTGCAACAACTTTCAATGTTTCCGTATTATTCCCACTGCAGTTGCAGAGTGCAAAATTTGTCTGAAGTTGCATCACAACTGTGATAATACTAATGAACACTGAAAACATGAATCTCACTGGCACATCCCAGAGAAATCCCCACTTCAACAAATTTCACCATAGTTTTTTGCACGATCGATAAATAAAGGATCGTGTCACTGGAAGCAAAAGGAATATGCAATAGATCTGCCAATCTCATCCTCAAGGAGGACACTCATCCCTGACTCCAGATCTCACAATTTGTTTAGCCCTTAGGATCACAGTACAGCATAGTGAATCCCTGAAGGCTTCCCAGCACCATTAGGAATACTGGTGTAACATATTGAGCACGTCATGATCAGCTTTGCTACCCTCCAGTGACTCAGGAAAGGGTGGATAAAAACTTCAAAAGGTGATAGAGAGCTCTGCTTCTCCTTTGCAAATGAACAGTAGAACTTCTGCATCCCCAAGGAGCAGGTCAAAAAGCCAGAGTTTCTTGTTAGATGTACAGAAAAGGAAAATGTACATGTGTGTAATTCTCCAAGGACACAGTGTTTTCTGGGAGCTCTCTGGATAATACAGACCAGAAGCTGAGCATCACAGCTATATTGCAGTGGCAGGCTTTGCAGGACAGCTTTAACAGACAGTAGCTTTGCTTTGTTTAATGTTACATTATTTTGCTTATACACAGATATCACTAGAGATTCCTTTTTCTTTTGCCAGATTTTTAACAATTGCAAAACTCCATCAGTTTTACTAGCTGGCTGTCTCTGTTTTCAGTAAATCACTGCTGTGAAGATATGTACTAGCCTTGCAAGCAGAGGAACGCAGGGATGTCTCCCATATCCTATAAGCAGAGGGACACTCGGCACACTTAATGACACCAACAAACACTCCAACTTGCTTTGACTCACTCTCTCCAAGAAAATGCATCCCTGGCCTCCCATCTTAACCTCCTCCACAGAATGCACAAATTTTCTACCACACGAAAGTCAGCATAGCAGTTCCTCTGTTGCTGCGGGACCAGTGTCTAGAACCAAACTTAGCTCCTAGGTTTGGACAAGTGTGGTTGCACCAGGCCAGGGTGATGAACTCAGCAAGCCAGTTTCAGACACTATCTCAAGAATTCAGATGAGGGAGAAAAAAGACCTATTGTCACTAAGGGAAGGGAACTCCCACCACCAATGGCCCTCGCAGGGCCACAGGTTCTGCCTCAAGATTTCCAACTGAAAAATCCCTCCAATAACAAAATGAAGTTCCTTGCAGGGTTTCACCCTAATTTTGACACAGGCAGTGGTTGTGTCCTTAAGTTAAATCTACATGCAACATAAAACTTACTAAGAGGGGAGGGAGAGATGGTCGCTAACAGCACACCAAACCACATTTCTCTGACGCTGGTAAATTTCCATGGAAGGTGGTCACTTTGCAGTTAGCTCCCCACACTCCTTGATATCAAACTAGAAGCTACTTCCAACCACTCCAGTATACTGAATGTCAAACACACATCCCACATCTCCTGTGACAGCTCTCTAGGGAGCTATAGCCAAAGATCCGGCTCTTCCCCCATCCCTGTCTTCCCTCCATCTCTAAAAACAGAAGAGGGTTTTTTCCTTACTGTAACATTTATAGTTTTCTTCCTCATCTCCAAAACCCAGAGAATATTATAGGACTTGTGGAATTACGGCAACAGAAACCCAGATAGATGCTCAGTCGTGCTGATCCTCGCTGCAGCCAGCAACCACATTAATACATTGCTTGCTCCAACATGCCTGAGCTCCCCACAAGGTTTCTACACTGGACAACTAGTGACGAGATAAGCAATAGTCAAAAGGCTAATGAGACTATAAATAAATAGATAAATAAGGGATAGCAGCTTGAAGAAATCAGGCCTAGATAAAAAGGCAGAGCAGCCCTTTATACAGTCCACAGAAACAAAGTGGAAGCTGCATATACCAGGGCTTTGAAGTTTCCACAGGAGTATTGCTAAATAGCCATGCCAGGACTTTTGAAAACCTGTTTTCACCACCATATACACAAAAAACCTGCACTCATTTTCCAAACTGGAGGGAAACATTCTCTCTCTCTTTCCATACCTAGAGGTTACATGTCCCTATAGGAAGAGTCTCAGGTGTTAACTCAAAATTGGAGTTTAGTTGGAACAAGAAAATAAAAAACAACCAACCAACCTCCCCCTCCACATACATATCTCTAGATGTTCATTCCCAATGCAGAGGTAGGTCCTTTGTCAGGAGTTTCTGTCTGTTTGAAGCATAATACTAAGCGGTCATTACTTTTTAAAATATAACTTGAAGGTTTTCAATTTGTTACTCTGATATACAAAGAACTGAAATCAAATTGGGGGGAAAGAGAATGGGACACCCCACAATCACTCCAAACCTCAAAACAAAACTGCCGGCCACTTAAGAATTCAACCATTGTTTGAATAAAACCAGCCTGCCTTCTGTTCAGCATATGCCAAATAGTTTACTGTCATTTCCAGTAGGATTTTTTTTTCCCAGTTCACAACTACCTTCTATTGTCAATGCTATGAATAGCCAACAATGATTTAAAGTAGTGGGCTCCTATCAGCATTGTTCTCCTGTTCAGAGGCACAGAGAACAAGAATACATCTGTGTTTTCCATACAGTGTAGAAAAATGTAATTCTCTGTTTAGTGTCATATCACCGACTCGTGTCCCAATTCACTGCCATGGGCAATGAATGACAGACTGAGCTGTCCATCTTGACAATGTGACCAAGATATCTGTGGTCGAGACTACTGTATCATTTTTCTCCTTCCCAAAAAATGTTGCCGGAGAAATCTCCTATTTTTATTCCTTTATTTGTTTCTTTATCTACATACAAAGTACAGATAAAAATGAAATTGAGTTCATTAAACAAGCTGCAAATAACGTCTTGATAGCACAGGAAATGTTACATTCCCTTGCATTGCAGCATGTGCTCTCAATGGAGTACGGATTTCTTTATAATACTAATAAAAAATAGCTGTCGTCCCCTTCTTTCAACAAAAGCTTCCCCCACCCCAGCAATTCTGTAGAATATATCTTATTTTCTAGTATAAAAAGAAGCCTTTTCCTCCTTTATAGGTAGCAGGCACATCACAGTTAACAATATGTAGCTGAAGGGCGATTAACTCCGGGTACCATAGGCCTGGAACAGGCAATAAAGAGGTAGCTTGGAGCTGTGCACTGACAACAGAGTCTATACAAGGGAAGGTGAGAAATGAAACAAAACTTTGACAATGTTAGAAAAGAGGAAGAAGAAATAAGCTGAGGCAGCTATAGCACAGCAATGATTTACGTGCCTTTAACGTACAGTGGCTGTATGTTGTGTTCAGGACAATATTTAAATAAAAGCTGCGTTAGCCTTGGCAGCCTGCGTATTAACACACTGAATTTATGTTGCCTCCAAGGTAAAGAGCGTCTTCTTATTATAACATATACAGGAATTATAATGTGTCGAGTGCATTTTTGGCAGTATATTCTACCTTAAGCATAGCTTACTGGATTTGTTTCAGTTTATTTTTATTTTGCCATCATTTTTTGAGTGCTTTCATTTGTTTATAAATTGTTGGTGATGATGCTAAATTTTTCTTTCTATTGCTTCAGATTTAAAATCTCTCCAGCAGAGGCAAAAAGTAAATTTACACAGGAGACAAAGGAAAGTGGAGGTTTCAGCTTAACAGACACTGGAGTTGATGGAGTAGGGGTATTCGGGCTACAGACTTGTGGCACAAGAGTTTTCCTATCATGCAATAGTTAACTTTATATGAGCTGTGGACTGGTGATGTCTCCGAACAGGCCTTTTGACACTGCCAGCATCAGTGTCATCTCTGTCTTGATCCTCCTTTGCTTCTTACATGGCCCTCCCAACACTATCTGAGCTGCCAGGTAATGTTGGTCATAGGGGGATCTTAGCAGCTGGCTGTTTTGTGACAAATGACACAGAATCAACAATAGTACATGACCTTTATGGATTCTGGCTGTCTCTTAGAAGTATGTGAAATATTCACAATGAAATACAAAACCTACTTGAAATTCAAGTTGCTCCTTAGACAATTACTATGGAACCAAAAGACCTAACTGCCCTGTATTGGTAAGATATTTATATTTCTACTGCCCCCATAAAGTTCTCTGCCTTGTGCATCATTATAGAAAATAACAAGAAGTCAGAGCTTTTTTAAGTACAAGGTCTGTCCTAGATGACTGTCTGAAGTACAGATGAATGACAGTGAAAAAAAGTAGTCCCACTGGTAGCAATAGGATCTGGAGGCACAGTCTTGGAGCTGAGGTGTGAAACCCTTCAGACAGCCAAAATAAACCACTGCTACTGGGGAAAAAAAAAAAAAAAAAAAAAAGAGCATGTAGAATTCAGGCATTAGTTTAGAAAAGCAACTGCAACATTTGCTACAAACTTCTGAAAAAAGCACACTGAATCAATATAAGTAAATCATAACATCTTCTCCTGCCTCCCAGAGCAAAAACACTAATCATGTTAGGTCCCTCTGAACATCTGTCATCTTCCACAGTGTGTGGAAAAGGATGAGTTTTAGATCAACAGACTCAAATTCTGTCAGATCAAGTGTAAGGAAGTCAGTGCCATACTTCAAGGGCCTCTTCTTTCATGTGTCATGTCCCCTTCCAATTTAATTGAGGGTAGGTTTCCCTTCCCAAATTCCTTACACTATCATTTAGCATCACACTCTGATGGTAAAATTCTGGGCATTAAAAGGGTGTTGT
>NW_009636490.1:0-7427 GCF_000690535.1 Cariama cristata | reverse complement strand
TGTTATAGGAAAATTAACAATCCCACTGGGTTTAAGACCTCTCCATGCACTTTAATATGTCTGGTAGGGTAACAGGGAAGATAACAATAGGACCGAAGTTACATATTTGGCAGTTATAATTCAATGAGACTGTGTCCTCTCTTATATAACTTGATAATATGCCACTACAGAAAGTGGAGATTATGTGCCTGGGGCAGATGGAATTTCTTATTTAAAGACATAATCAGTAGCATGAAAAAGAAAAATTAAAAACTGTAATGGATAGCTGCCTCTGCAAGAGCAGAACAAATACCTTCTGCGTCTCTGATGGCTAGGAAGCAACCTGGACTGCAATCCAGGGTTTCCATGCATTCAGTCACTTTCCCTTCTTTCCGCTGTTAGGAAGATACTAAAGACTACACCCTTTCCTTCATTGCCAAAAAACCATGATTTTATCACAAGAGAATTAACATACTTCAGCAAAACTCTCACGGATGCATGGAACAAGTTTCTTATTTAATACACTACCTAGGCAAGATCAACACCTGTTGATCAACATCAGCATATGTAGTTCTTTCAATAAAAACGTTATTGCTTTGCTTCCAAAAGGATTTTGCAGGAGGAGTAATAAATGCATAGGTATTATTTTTTCTAAAATACCTTGCTCTCTTTGGCATTAAAAACATAACCTATGTTTATATTGGCCTGTAAGCTCCAGTGCAGGTCTGAGAGCACTTTGGGTGCTGTTGTCTCATCATCATAGCATTGAAATACCAGCAGCTCCTGCAGTGACTTAAACATTTACTCCTTCAAACACAGTAAGAGCTTTCATCTCAAATCAGATTCAGTCCGCCTGACAGAGGCTCCTAGGTGCTTGGAGAAGGTGTAAAACTTTACACTAGAATGGAAACCTTTTACAACTATGAAAAGCACTGAACTCTGAGGTAAAAACTGATGTTGTTTAATTCCTCTCTAATTGTATTTTCTTTCTCTGCAAAAGATGGATTGTTGTTGCCATACATAGAATGCCAAAAACTTACCATACCTGATCATGTGCTACCCACAGGCCTGTTTTTCCTTTTCTGAAAAGGAAAACAATCCTCCACAACTACATAGATTTTTTTCTTGACCAATTCCACAAGGTTGAAAAAACCCAAAACCAAAACACAAGCAAACAAAAAATCCCACTGGTAAATCTCTTTGAGAGTTCCTCATACTGTCAGAAAGAGTATTTTTAAATAACAGAGTACAGATTTAAAGTATGCAAGAAATAGTTCTGGCAACATGTCCTGATGGCCAGGTTTTTAAAAAGCTGGGAGTCTAAAAGGCTCCAGAAAAGAAGCCCTAAAGCCTGGAAAGCCTATGTTACTGCCAAAGCTGAAAGACGTGGAGCGCTGAGTTTAGCAAGGAGAAGGATAATAGAGAGCTTCAGTCAGATTATAGGTATGCATATAGTGAAAAGACTTCTGATAGCAAAAGCACCTTAAATCAGAAGACCAAAAAGGTATCAGATCGCAGGCAGAATGTGTAGCTACATTGATAAATGCAAAGCAGAAATAAGATACAAATTTTGAAAGCAATTAAATATTGAAGTATCTTGCCTTGGGGCAGGTTTTCTCATCACCTGTAATCTTTAAATCAAGATTAACTAGACAGTTTTGCTAAAAGATATTCTTTGGCTCAGGAATCATATAAGGAAGTTCTGGAACCAGTGCTATGCATGACCAGTAGGATGTTAGAGTAAGTTGTCACAACAGTCCTTCCTAGATCTACATTCTTTAAGAATTTGGAATTATCACAGCAACTATCTTCCTCCCTCCACCTGATAGCTATGAAACAATTTCTGTGGGAGAACACCTTAACATACAGTTCTGAGAGCTACCAAAAACTATTGCCACATCACAAAAATCTATGGAAAGGTGTGAGGTCAGGAAGAATTTGTGTAGACAAAGCGACCTCTAGAGTAAAACAGAAGAGTTAAGAAAAGTATTTTCAGATAAACTGATGCAAGAGCATATAAAGTTAGTACACAAACACAAAGTCCATGCTGATTATAATATGATCTGATTTAAAATATTCCTTGAGGCAAGGTTTTAATAATACTTAAAAGGGCCTGACAGCTCCCTGTCATGGTATGTCCATGTTATTAAGTTGTAAAGCAACTGTCTTGCTCATAAAACAATCCAAACTGGAAAACACATGGTGGACAAAGCCAAGGACAACAGCAGAAATCAGTGCTGAGCCTTGGTTTGATTATGCGTTGAGATGTGCCTCCTGAGAACCTGCATTAGCTTCAATGGCTCACATCTTCACACAATTCATCTTCATCCCACTGAAATATGAAGAAATAAATACCAGGCAAATGGAAGCTAGGCAAGGAGGAGGTAACACTGACAAGAGCATCACTAGGACAAATTTCCCAAGTCACTCCCAGAGCTGAACGCCAGAGCTGCAGTAAGTGAGAGACAAGATGACGATCTGTGAAAACCTTCTGTTGTTATGTCAAGAGAATGCCGTGGGATCATTTCATGCCTGCATTCCAGCCAGTGTTCAGGGTTTTCTCCCCCCTTCTCTGAGGCAAATTCTGGGTTCTGTGACTAACTCACCCTTGTCCTCACCCATACATTATTTACATCCCCTCATATGATCTTAGCCTGTTGTTATTCCTCTTATTTCTTTTTCCAGGAGCTTCATCGTAGTCATGGATTGGGTTTTTTTGTGCTCTACAATTTAGTTCTCCAGTCTTCTGTTGATTCTGTTGTTTCACACTCTTCCCAGCTCGTTACTATACTTCCCAGTCTTCTGGTTTCTCTCCTTGCACTTGAGGTCTGTATTGTATATACAATTGAATTTGCTTCCATCATGTTTTCTTAGGATTATTACGAAGTTTGCTAAATATTTTTTACTTTTACAACTTGGTGTTTTCAAAAATCTTGCATTATGCAGTCTTGTATTTTCCCTGGCAAACTGACCAAGCTTCTTAAGGTTTTATTGAATTTGTCCCAGCCAGTCAGAACAAAAACCAGACCTTGCTCCTTCTGTTATCTGACCTGATTGCTGGCCCACGTGAATATAAGAGCTTACATAATTCATTACTAGTCCATCAATTTGGTTCTTTTCTAAAGATTCTCTCACATCTGTTCTGATGGGTTGATGTAATACTTGAGACCTGCAACATGCTTAGCCTTGAAGTTTTCCTTGAAAGTACATCTCATTCACAAATACTTAGCATTTGCACCTGGTTTTGGTCACAAAATGTTTTATAAAAAAACAAATCCTAAAATCATCCATGGACTGTAAGCATTATCCCATTTTGAAGCGCATCACAGAGTGCAGGAGCACACTGACAGACCTCAAGACAGTTTGAGTTAGTCCACTCGACCCTCCATGCTGCTATGCCCAGATTACATGGGACATGTTTAAACTCAATGTGTTGTATAGTCTGAGATGGGAGAGGGGAAGCCCCTAACCCGACCAAAAAAGGTGAAGAATCATTTCAGGATTCAAAGTGAATGGAGCATGTAATTTTTCCCTTATGTTCTCATTAAAGGTTTGCCTTTTGTCCTGAAAATTCAAGCAAGTTTCAAGCCCCATTGTACTAGCTGCTCCATAGAGGTATAGCATCTGACTCCCTCATGTGATTCAAGGACAACTAGAAGGCAGTAGAAGTCCAGGCCTTTCTGAAATCCTATATTAAATGACCAAGACAACTTCTGGGTGCTCTGCTGACTGCAGATCAATAACCCCTCACTGCAATACAATGTCTCAAGCTCCGGGATGCTTTTTCACACAACTTTATTCTCTCCTTCCTGGTTCCCAGGATGATACAGAGTAAGATATTGCATACTGTTGAGACCTAAGGGGGCAGGGGGGAGTTCAGGGCTATACAATACTTACACTGCCAATGACTGCCAGTAGTAATGGGAGAGAAAACAGTGTGGAAATGATAAAAGCTTAGCCAAACTTTCTGCACACAGAATAGGTAAACTACTTACTTCTAAAGGTCAACAACAAAAAAATTGACACTAAAGGGATAAAACTAGAACGATTAATATAAGTCTTCAATAACAAGTGGACTGGCATGGCCCTGGCAACGTCGAGCTCTTTCTCTGTCATCTTGGATATCACTTATTTTAATAACACATTTACTGATGAGAGTAAAGCTAATGTAGCATGAAGAGAAGGATGGAATAGAAGGCATCTTATTTGTCAATACATCGTCACTGTCACCTAGCTTTGGTAATGAGGTGCAATATGAACAGCAGTCTGATTTTCAAAAACACCATGCACCAGCACATCTCTTCGTTTTCATCTGGAAATGTGGGAGATCAGAACTACTGAAAAAAAAAGTTGTCATTGTTGCTTTTTTTCTCCCCTAACTCGTACATTTGTGATCAATAACTTTGTCCATTTGAGATGAGCTTTAGAATCTATTAGAATAAAAGACTTATATAGTATCATATCCAACTCTCGTGATTCTACCATTATGTTTATATTGTTGGGTGTTTTCCTTATAGTACAGTTCATACTAATAGCTCTGCTTTCATTTTTTCAGAAAGTATAAACTCTCCAATTGTAAAGAACAGCTTGAAAATAGACTCTTCCCACAAAACTTAAAGAAGAGAAGACAGACAGGACAATATTTTGCTTCACGTCTTCAGAGAAAAAGGATTTGATTCATTATTTTTTAAAATATGAGGTCAGGAAAAATTTGTAGATTGATTTACTAAATCATAAAGTAATAACAATAATCAAGATCTTAGACAAAAGTTATTCTGTTGCTGCTACTGAAGAGAGATCTACCTCCATTTCACAGGGATCAACAATTTAATAGTTTTTAATAACCTGCAATTGTCAGATCAGCATGTTTTATTCCTTCACTTCAACAAGAGCCCAAAAGTGCCAAAAACATTTGCATTTATCTTCAGTCACTGAAGTAGATGGCAAGAACAGAATGAGCTTTATCTAACAATGGCTCTGGTGCCTTACAATTGTCTTAAATATTTCAACAAAGAGATGCCTCAGTGTATTTCCCTGGCTACCAATGAGTTACCAAAGGTCAATAACTTTAGCTTTAAAAACAGACTGATCTCTAAAGCTATTCTTGCAGTTGAGAGATTAAGGCAGACTCTTATAAACATATTTATGAAATAAAAGCAAGGGACTTCAGCCTGGCAGTTTGGAATGTAACACCATTCTGTATCTATATTATTTTTGGGATTAGAAACCATTAATTTCTAAAATTGTGCTGTGGAGCATAAGTGGCAACAGCTGCAGCTATCTGTTTGCTGTTTTTCCACATGGGCTATTTTCTGTGCAAGATATGCATGAAGAACACAAATAAATGGGGTGCTACTTCTTTAGACAGGCCCTGGCAAATTTAAAATAAAAAAATAAAAAGTATGAAACATGTTTGCCTTAAAATTATGAACTTAGGTGTTAATAAAAATGGCATCTTAAGGCAAGTCCTTACACACTTCCTGTTTCTGTAATCCATTCTTCTTGCATGCACAAACTAATAGAATGCCTCTTCTTATTATGTCACTACTGTACATGAAACATTTCATGCATAAAATATTAATCCCAGACACAGGTCTTTGAGAGAATGATTGTACTGGCTAAAGGAAGAGAAAGAGGTTTCTGAATATAGCTCCAGTAATGCTTTCCAACCCCAAAGCAAAACTGCAACTATATTCAAGCCCATGGCTTTTCAATGGCACAAAAAAGCAAATCTTTGGACAGTTTAATTATGTAGACAAGCTGACTGAGAGAATCAGAATGAGATACACCATGCATCCCATTCATATTTGGCCTATAAAGACCAAAAAAAAAAAACCAAAAAAAAAAAAAAATCCAAAACAAAACAAAACAAAATAACAAAATTAAATTACTTGGGTTTTCTTTGTCCTCTACTTTTCACATAACTTATATTTAAAGAACTTATTTAAAGTGAATCTGGGAAAAGTAAAAGTTTGGGTTCCTTCACACTAGGACAAAAAAATAAATAAAAGAAAAGAGAGGACAAAAGAAAAAAATTAACCTGAATGAACCTAGCCTTTAAGCCTTCATAAGACTTTTATGGTTGAGAATTTTCACTGCTTATTTCACAAGTTCAGAATACCACACTCTTAGTAAATACTCACTCAAATATGCAATAAAATACAATACAGGTATTTTAATCAGGAGAATTACACATCTGACCTTCCATTCCTTTTCGACAGTATTATGGACTGTATGCGAGCTGTGCCTCATACCAGGGCCCTGCTGCCTCTTGTGTATAAATCAGGAACATGGCTGGAGCATGCTACTTTTCTCCCATGGTCCACATTTCTTTGACAACTGAAGCCACAATGAAGGGGGGAAAAAAGGTACAAGTGTTTCTTGCCATGAAACTGAGTCAGAACATGGCTGTGGTTTTACAATAGTAGGACAATTTCGGCTTTTTCAATTTAGCACTAACCTCAGATCTACTGTTTTAAGAAAGAGACTTATAAAAGTCTTCTGCTCTCCATAGGAAGACCATCCTCCAGAGTTAATGACATAGGGCTTTGTCCAGACCACTTCTAAATGTCTTCTCTACTGGAATCTCATTTTCTTTTCTCACAATAGTACTTATGAGGTAAAAGGCCCGAAAAGTCATATAAAGAAAGTTTTTCGAAGTAGTCCATCTGATGCCAATGAGATAGCTCACCTGTCTAAAGGTTTATAGCATTACGCATAATGGAGTTCAACACCAGAAAACCTTTTTCAGTAGGTATAACTTTGCTCTCCTCCAATCATTCCTGATAATCCCTCGGTGGTGGGTTGACCCTGGTTGGATGGCAGGTGCCTGCCAAAGCTGCTCTATCACTCCCTTCCTCAGCTGGACAGGGGAGAGAAAATATAGCAAAAGGCTTGTGGGTCGAGGTAAGGACAGGGAGAGATCATCACTAACTACCGTCACGGGCAAAACAGACTCAACTTGGGGAAATTAGTTTGATTTATTACCAATCAATTTAGAGCAGGATAATGAGAAATAAAACCAAATCTTAAAAACACCTTCCCCCCGACTCCCTCCCTTCTTTCTGGGCTTAACTTTACTCCCAATTTTCTCTACCTCCTCCCCGCCAGCGGCACAGGGGGACGGGAAATGGGAGCTGGGGTCAGTTCATCACCCACTGTCTTTGCCGCTCCTTCCTCCTCAGGGGGAGGACTCCTCACTCTCTGCCCCGGCTCCAGCCTGGGGTCCCTCCCACAGGAGACAGTCTTCCATGGACTACTCCAACACCAGTCCTTCCCACGGGCGGCAGTTCTTCATGAATTACTCCAGCCTGGGCTCCTCTCTCAATGGGGCCACAGGTTATCCAGAAGCCTGCTCCAGCACGGGCTTCCCACAGGGTCACAGCCTCCTTCGGCACCCTGCTCTGTCGTGGGGTCCTACCCAGGGTGCAGGTGGGGATCTGCTCCAG
>NW_009636489.1:445208-452085 GCF_000690535.1 Cariama cristata | reverse complement strand
GTAACAGTTAGATGCTTTTTATTTCATTCTTCCAAAGAAATTAAGGAATGGCTTGATTGTTTTACTTACAAAGATTCCAAGGTGTGTTTTCAACAAGCTTGAACAGCTTTATTCTGGAGTGAAAGCTGAATGTTTGATGCTAGACTAATTTGGCCAAAAATGTGAAACAGTAAGTGAAAAGGAGTAATTACTGTAACAGCTTTAAAGCATGTACACAAAATTCTTTTTAAGATCTTAGTGGATATGGCAATGCACGGTAATTCAGCTAGAACATCAGAGCTTCAACTGTTAGGTGAATAAAGGTCACATGTAGAAAGTAAGATTGGTTGCCTGCAATAATTAGGCACAATTAATTAAGTTTGTTCAGAAGGCATATTGCACATACTGAATGGTTAGCAATAGTGACTAGTCTTAGATATAACTTTAGAATTAAAAGAAAATAAATCATTACAGACAAAACAGTACCTTAAAAGGCTTTGTAAGGTGTGGAAAACTTGAAGGATTTTCTTGTTTTGTTGGAAACCTAAGCCGAGTGTCATTGTTAAAGAGCAGAAAGCTAGATTTTATTTGGTAGGGACACTTTGTAATCTCACAGGATGCAAACAAACTGCAGTGAACAGTCAAGTTTAAAAAAAAAAATTAATTGTGTTGATTTATCGTGTTTACAGAAAGAAAACTGTGGAAAGCCTTGCTTAGATGAGCTCTCATAAATGGCATGTTTTTGAAATAGTCTCCTTTTCTTTTGAAGTAAATGTTTTTTTCTGGGCATATGAAGTGATAAGATTTCATGACATTTAATTGCATATAATTAGCAATAAATTTTCACGTGACTATTGATTACATTTTCTTTAGATAATTCATAAAGTCAATAAATGTAAACTTGTTCCTACTCACCACACAATTCCCCTTTCACACAAAGTAAACAGTGATAAGCATTAAGCAACGGTTTGATAAGGTGTTTTATGATCTGGCATTTTGAAGTGGAATGATCTCTGTCCATTTCTTTAACTGCTTCTTCCAATTTTCTTTCTTCTACACTGTTAAAAAAAGAAAGTGGAATGTGAATTTGAGATGCATTTAGATTAGTAGAATTGTTCTGTGGCATAGCAGTGCTGCAATACAGTATTGGTATAGCTGTGTTAGCTCACCCATGTAGGATTAGGTTCTGAAGTGATTAGCTAGCTTCCTGTGATCAGCCACGCTCGTTGCTCGTTTCACTTTATAGGTGAGTCTTGCAACGCACACTGTCCGGTCACAGGTAGTTTCTCTAATATTGAAGCTAGTTTGTTTAGACTTCCTTAAACTTTCATGTATTTAGTAAAAAAATCCCAACTTCAGATAAAGTTGAGGACTATGTTCTTCCAGAACAAATAGTCTTAAATGGATGTATTGTACTTTTTGTTCTCTGTGAAGCAAAGGTAATGAGCCTATCAGATTTTTCTGTTTAAATTAAATTGTTCTGATTACATTTCACTGACTTGAGTCATTTGAAAATAATTTACTAACATTTTTTTAGTATTTTCTTTATTGTGCATTTCAGATTTTTGAGGAACTATTTCATGTGTTTTCTTTTGATTTTACTATTTCCATATACAAAATTTAAAAATAACGTTGTGATAGTCGGTTTTGAATAGGTATCAATTTACTGTATTGTCACATGATCTCTATGGGCAGATCTTTCTGCAGAGAGGAAAACTTCTGCGTTGAGATTATTTGCAGTGTTAGAATGTGGAAAAGTAAAGGAACTTTTTCTCCTTTAGCAATTGCCTTTGCTGTACCCTTTGCTGTACCTGCATGAGCAGGCTTTCCCTTTGTATTCTTTACTATTCTTCCAGGACTTGCAGTTACTTTTCGGGGGAATTTCAGTACATCTGATTGTGCCGTAAAGTGGGACTCATAAGTCTAAGACTGAATGGAAATTCTCTTTTCCAATCTAACTTTTTTTCCCATTTGAAAAATGCCAGCTGGAATGAACAAATTCGCTAATTTTCTGCACTCATCCCATCGCCAGTTTTTCCTGAATTTCATTTTTAAGTTGGACAACAATGTTGTGTTAAGCCATACACTTGTTCAAATAGCAAAAGCTCACTATCTCAGTAACCTTTGAGGGGAAAAAAAAAATAAATCAAATTTCTTCTACCAAGAAACTTTAGGACATGAAAAATCTAGAAGCTGAGAGTTGGCTTTCAGCTCACCAAGTTTTCCTCCAGAAGAATACTGTTCGTTAAGCATCCTGGTGACAGGGTTTACGTACCACATCAGGAAAATTCAGACCCCTTATCTCCCCCCATAATCTGAGTTGATGGTACTTGTTGTTCGAAATATATATCCACCAGCTAAACATGCTTTTTTCTCTCTGATGAAAACAATACTGCTGAAAGCATGTCATAAAACTTGTTTTTATTGGCGATGTACACAATGAATCATAATTTCCAGCAGGCTCAGATCTTGCCTATATAGGATCAGCAACTTAACCACTGAAAATGTGAACAATATTTTATTTATGGTTGGGACCTATAGAGCATGTCTCATATTTGTACTTCTACCTTCTAGCTGCATAACAATGTACTTGCGTGCATCTGGTATTTGAAGTATTCTGTCTACTGAGATAACACTGAGCACAACTACATAAGATTTTAAAGTAGACAGTGGTGATATTGATGTTTTATCCCCCCTCTGCCTTTTCTTAGCCATCTGGACAGTTGAGAGGAGAATGTGATTCTCAAAGGGATAAAAAAATCAAAATTTACTGTGAAAGAAAGTAAGAAGAATTTACCATTTAGCCCTTGGAATGTCTGTGCCTCAAAGCTAAGAATTTTTTTAAATCAGATTTTGAGTGATTTAGAATTCTCTTCAAAATGTGAAGAATCCATGTATTAACAGAGTCAAATTATGATGACCTTGGATACGCTCTAAACCAATTTGTCATGGTTACTGTTAGAGCAATTCTTTTTCTGTTGAAAAGTAATGGCCTATGATATATTGGAGGCCAGACTAGATCATCCTGATGATTCCTTCTGGTCAAAGTCTCTGAAAATGGAAAAAAATGACTTGGAGTGAAGCTTAGGTATAAAAAGAGGAGATAACAGTAAGATGTACTGAATAAAATTTCAATACAATATAATGGAACATTTAATTTATCAAAGTTTAATATAAATCACAAAAACTTTCATTCTCCCTATATGTATTGTGTGTGTATACTACTGAAGTATGTAACAGTTCTACAATCAGGTTGAATTCAAGTAGGTGTGTGGGTTTTTTGGGTTTTTTGTTTGGTGGGTTTTTTTTTTACCCCCCATATCTGGCTTTGTGCATCATGGATGTCATATATCTATTCCTATATGCTGAAATGAAAATAGTTTTCTGATGAGGATCAAGCTGAAATTTTGGGGCTCCAGTATGGTTTGGCTACATGTAATCTCAGAGAACTAAAATTTTAATTGTGTAGTTTTGGGTTTTTTTAATATTAAGTTCTGTTACTTTGGTCATACTGTGAATAGGGCACTTCTATAGTAGCCAGTGCCTCATTAATCCTGAATTCAAGAAGAATATTCAGCAACAAGTTTTAATGATTAGAGTACTGGGCTTTTGGTGTGTGTCTTGCTATGATCTTAGCTTAAACAGGCTTAGCAGTGTTTTTGGAGATTTTCTTGTTTGTTTTAAGAAAAGAAGTAAAGTTTGTTCACTTGAGTGACAAATTTGAGACCATCTTCAAGGGCTTTTAAAGAGGAAAAAAAAGAAGCGAGGCATGTTATTCAGAGTTCATTCAGCTGGTCTTTGGACTCTTGGTGAATATATACAGTGCAAACTTTATTTTTCAGTTTAATTCTTTATTTTCTTAGTGCCTATACTTATGTGTGTACATTGGGAAAAACTGCATGCCTGCAGTTTTGAATCTTGCACATTGTATTATGTGAGAGAAAGCAGTAAAAACAGTTTAAGTGCCTAAATAAAAACATTTCACATATCACTTTGAGACACCTCATGTCTCAAAGATGACAGCTTTTTTTTTAGTGCTTTGTTCATCCATTGATTTGTCTGTGTATTTTATCCTGTTGATATGTTTCAACTTCATAGAAGATGAGCTATGCCTACTTTTTACTTTGCAAACACTGCAGCTGCAACGTATCCCTTCTGTACCTTGTGGAGCTTGAGTGCTGGTGTGTTAAATACTTGCATGTTGTCTACTAAGTCAGTTTAGTTGCTGAAATTTTATTGCAGTTAGTTTCAGACTTCATTCCCATTACAAGAATGTGACGCTCTACTTACGAAAGTGGGATAGGTCTTATTAGCCCTGCCTGCAGGGTGAGGGTTGGGATATGGAGGTTATACTGTGTAGGCTTGGCCGTGCGTGACTTGCACCAAAAACTTGGTTTTTACCCTTGTTGAATATTGCTGTAGTTTGTTAAATAGTTAAAACATGTTTTGCTAACAGAGGAAACAAAATACTATCAGCAACTTTTTCCTGATAATTTTTTCTGACTTTTCCGAGCACTTTTTAGTGAAACTGCCTTTTTCTCTGAGGCCATACGGTTTTGCAGCAAGAACTTGAAGTACATGGTCTAGGCATTGTTTGTAAATTACAGCAGAAGAGAAATTTCTTTCAGATTACGGTGTGTTACTGTGGAGAATAGCATTGAAACGGGTAGTTGGGGTAATTTGATTTAATTCTCAGTTCTTCTCGTTTAGCCTCCACTTCCGTTCCTTAACATATGAATGGAACTGAATGCTTTGTATGAAATAGTTGCATAGGTAGGAGGGGTATCGTGATAAATAGTTATATGGGTAGGATAGGTTGCATGGTAAAAAGGGTATTTAAAACATTATTTAAAAAAGAAAGTTATTTTTGTGTCAGTGGTATGTTTGGTAATCTTAAAGTGAATTTGACACAATATAAATACATTTTTCGTTAAGTGGGTGGTATAATGGGTATTGAAATAACCACGGATGTCCTTAAATCAGAATTTAATTCAATGGGTCTTTACTTACATTTTTGTCAAATTATGCAGGATTGAAGAGGCTCTCGCACTCTTAAGCAGAGTAATGCCTGAGCCCTGTAAATTAATCATATTAGTAGTCCTCAAAGGACAAAATCTTTATGCTATCACAAATTATTGAAACTTTTCTGTGAGGAGTAAGGCACCATATTTGGATTGATCTAAAGTCAGTTCCCATTAAAAACCCTAGGACACCTCTTCCCACTGTTTCATGTACGTCCTCAGGAGTCAACTGGGTTTGAGTTTCTTAAATTGGCCCCTGCCCAATTATCTAGGCAGCAGCGGTAGCTCAGGGGAAGTAACAGAGTCAGGACCACTATTTCCAGTGATAGCTGGTTGTTAAATTAACTTAACTTACAGAGTTAAACTTCACCTTCACGTTCCATGATATGAGACATATGAGTATCTGCATTAAAATGTTTTTACTTTAACTCCTAGTTTGCTATTTTGCCATTAATTTCAGACAGTAAAGTAAGAAGTTTTTGACTAAAAGGATTCTTGTCCAACAGAAAGGAGAAAATAGTATAATTTTGTGAATTTTTTTCTTCATAGCTTTGAAACAATCTTGTGTACGAACCTGGAATCTTACGCTCTTATGCTTTGTAGACCTCTACTCTTCTGAACTAAACTTGATTTTCTTAATTTTGACTTATTTTTTAATACTTTCATCTTTCTTTAAAATATTGAAAATAAATTTTTCTTTTTTCTTTTCTATTTTTTCAAAAAAATTCCATTATCTGCTTATAGTTAATCTGTGGAAAGAAAAAAAACCCCCCCCAAAAAAAAAACCCTCCCCCAAAACCACAAAAAACCAAACCAAAACAACCCACCTGTGAATTACGCCACTGGAGCATTTAATTCAGTGCCAGTACTGTTTGAATCGGTGCCTGCTGCTTGTTGCAGCTGGAGAGGTAACATGCTAATCAATGGTAATACACCGAGAGGCGAGTTGAGGAGTAGACCTAGGGTAAAAATGCCCAGGTCTTTGGCCTACTCTTGTGCAGAATTCACATCTCTGAGTAAGTTGCTTAAGCCAGTGCTGCCCATGAAAGAAATACTTATTAAACTGTACCTTGTGTCACCAGGTGTTCTATCTGACTATATTGAAGTAAAACACTCTTTTGTCAGAGAAGGGTGTTGAGGCTGTCTAATGCTGGTTTAGCATTTTAGCAAGATCACGTTCCATGCATGTAATGATGAGGAATTTCAGCCAGTTCACTGATTTGACTTAACTTAAAACGTTCACTACAATCCTGTACTGCTTGAGTGTAGTTTATCTGTGGTACACAATTTAAAGACGACGTAAGTTCTCATAATGATGTTTTAAGTATGTACTTTAATGTGCTTTGGAGATAATTTTTTATTTTTAGACATACTACTTTTGTTTTTCTTGATGATCGCATGTTTTTCGTAAGCAACATTTTTAACTTCCGCATTTACAAAAAAAAATTGGACTTTCCTCTTTCATATGTAGTAATTACATAGTTGAAGTGTGGGTGGAAGGAATAGAGAAGAGGCTTTTAACATTCATTTGAATGGGTTACGTGGTACCATCCCATCTCGCTTAAAATTAATGAGCTATTATGGTTGCCCCAACAGTAATGAGTATTAGTTAAAATAAACTATCCTTTTTGCTCGTAAGCTATCCTCTGCTCATTTGTATCTGGTATGAATTTAACTTTGAATTTTTTTTTTAATCAGCTTCATGCTATCAGATGAAATGCACTATTTTTTAGAAAAAACATTGCAGCAGCTTTTATGTTCTGATAATTGCATCACTACAGCATACACACAAACTGTCTTACAGGCATGTTAGTAGTGGAAGAAGAAAGTCACGTTTGTCTCCTTTTTATAGCTAGCCAGCTCATGTGTTTTTCACT
>NW_009636489.1:427802-445196 GCF_000690535.1 Cariama cristata | reverse complement strand
AAAGAACTTTTAAAAATTGGTTTTCTACTTACTTTGCTATTTTGAAAGATAAAGAGGCCCTGAAAAGGGCTTGAGCTTTCTTTTCCAATTGCTTTTTATCTTAAAATTTTTAAATACAACCTCAATCACATTTCAAACTGATTTTTTTTCTTTTTTTAGCACGTATAATGTTCATAAAACCGTGTGCAAATCCCCAGTAGTGATAGTGCAGGAATACTTCACCCTGGAAAGGGATTTTGTGCTATTCATCACTCAAATGAAGGAGAACTTGAAGGAGGTGGGAGTGAGGGGAAGAAAACTGAAATTTGTTCTTTATTCTGTGACTTAACTTGTTGATTCTTGCATTGTTTTCCTTTAACTAGGTTGTCTGATGTTATGGCTTCTTGGGATTTCGATCTCAAGTTGTAAACAAGAAGGAATAAATTGTGTCCATCACAAGATAAAATAAAAACCCTAATTCCAACTCTTCATGCCTCTCTTAAACATCTTAAAGAAGCAAAATAGGGCACAAGCCCAATTTTTTTTTGCTTTTCAGGTCTCCTTTAAGAGCAGAGACAACCATGATCCAGCAGTTTTGGAGGTAGAGGCAAGTAAATGTTTTACTTCTTGTAAACATTCCAGTAGTTTTTGCAAATCACCTGTAATTTGAGGAGACCCTGGTTGAAAGAGTCTCAACCCTCCCTTCCCTAAATTGTGAATTTGCTTTATATGCTTGATGTGAGGCAAAATATATTTAAGCTTTGATTGATTATTGACAGACTTCACATCAGTTAAGCGCTGTTGCAATACCTAATTGGTGTAAATATACACAAGTTTAATATTAGTAAGGTTTTTGTGATAGTAGTTGTTCAAGTTTTTTCTTTTGAACTTATCTTCAAAATGTAAATTGTGTTGGGTAGTTCATCATAGTGATTTTCTTTAAAAAAAAAAAAAGTGGCTAATACTTGCTACCTCCAACTGCTGGTGTTCAAATCAGCTCTTCAGCATTCTCACTAAGGGCAATTCAACAACCTCTTAAGTGCCTGGGTCTGTAATTATTTCTATGCTGGGGACATTTCTGAGAGCTCATGTTTGAGTTTCTCCTGAAGGTATCACTTGTGTTCTTAAATTAGTATTTTTGCTCTTTTTCTGAAGGCTGTATTGGAGGTACAGGAAGGAAGTATCCATCTGTATTGCTGAAGTATTAAAAAAAATCAGTGAGCCTCTGAGTGCTACTGCTTATCGGAAAATTTGACTCCTTCAGATACCTCAGGCTGCAGATCCAGGGCTGCTCTTAGGACAGTTTATGTCCACACTTGCTGTTCAGTACCACTTGCACAGCCCTGGCTAGGCATGCTTTCCCCCTTCCTTGTGACCATTACTGGTGATTTAAATGACTATGATGACCTGCTTCAGTGCTAAGCCAGCTGAAAACTAAAGCTGGAAACTTACTGTTGCTTTTGAGAACCATGAACTGGATTGCAGGCAGTCCCGTACATCAAGGTGGGACTGACAGCACTGACTTAGAATAGTTTAAGCTGTTGTGGGACTACAGGCTTTAGGCAAAGTGCAGTAATTGTTCTTGAAGTAGTTGAACTGGATGACCGTGGTTTCTTGGTATGCTGTGGAGATGATGCTTTTGATATATTCAGATGAGAAATGTAGGGTCCCCAACTCATTTTTTGCACACCAGTTATGGAATTTAAAGGCTTGAAATACCTGTTCTCTCCACCACTGTTGAACTTTTTGCTGTGTTGAACTCTTGTATTTAAAGATGTAGATACTTGAAACAGACCAGAATTTTTTGACTGTGAATGATACCAGGTGGGTGCTAACTGAGAATGGGGAAGCAAAGTTGTTAAACTGTACTCTTGGGTTTTAGTTCGTCGAAATATCAGAGCTATTTTTTGGGAAGGGCTGGGATTTTTCAGTGGTTTTGGCGTCTTTTTCCTGTTTGAAAGTAATGAAGTTCATTTGTGACACATCTGGATGAATTTGTAAGCCATACAGTGCAAAGATTAAAATGTAATAGCAAATACTTAGATATGTTGTAATTCTCTTGGCAGCCTACAGTTGTTACATGGAGAATATTAATGACAAGTAGCCTGATGACTCTGTTAATTCTTAACCACTTACATGTATTTGGGACAGTTTTGCTCAACTTCTCTTTTGGGAGGTAAGGGGAAATGTGCTATTCCATGTTAGGGCGTTACAACAGGGACGGGAAAAAGCTAGGTTCTGGTCAGCTACTGTGAGAGTATAGTTCAGTGGGATATAAATTTTTTGTAATTATTAAGCTGTATTGACCCAAATGAATACCTGTGCCAGTTTGAGAAGGGAGAGGAGGGGGGAAAAGGAAAATGATCAGGTCTGGAAGTGGGAAGTCAGCACCCGTCGGTTGGCAGTAAATCTTTGTCATCTCTTGGAAATGCGTTTTGAACAAAGGGATTATGCTTGTGCTTTCCTGAAGAGTAGGAAACGTTTAGAATGAAGGAAGCCACATTTCTTTTAGCTATCGCTATAGGATGTGAGCAGAGCGTGTAATTATTTTTGTCCTCAATTCATGCACTGCGGTCTTATTTTCTAAGATGGATGAAACCACTGTAGAACATGAGACAGACATGCACATAATGACCTTTTCTCCCTAGCCGTACCATCTTACTTTGACTTTTGTTATTCAGAAATATATTAATTTAAACTGTAAGACTTCAGTTTGGTTTTTGTGTGGGCAGATAAGCATGCAATCTAAAACCGTATATAATGCACATTTTAACAAAAAATGTTTGGAACTT
This sequence comes from Cariama cristata, assembly GCF_000690535.1. Lineage (NCBI taxonomy): Eukaryota > Metazoa > Chordata > Aves > Cariamiformes > Cariamidae > Cariama > Cariama cristata. The sequence continues at coordinate 442,425 of NW_009636489.1, read as the reverse complement.
ATCTTCTGAAGAGTAGGAGCAGTTAATTTTTTAATAACTTTTTGCATGTTTCTGATAACATACTGGAATCTGTTACAAATTACTCACTTTAAACGTCTTCAGACTTGGTTGACCCATCAAGGATTTACTTTGCTTCTGTGGCTTCATACGGTAATGACGTTCTGTTTGGTTCTTTTAATCTGTCCAGTATTTATTCATGGTATTTCTCTTCATTAATATCTTTGTTTAGCTGAGGGCAATGACTAGATCTGCATGTGCTTTTCTTTGGGCACTGTGTTGAAAAAGCAGAACTTGAAATTTTGCGTAATTAAATAATTCTTAATTTTTCATATTACAGTGACTTGCAATGGAGCTGTCATAATTTGGTTATTTGTAGTTTTATTCAGTTTGTGCACTCAGTTTAGCTCAAAATCTTGCAGACGAAAATGTCAGCAGATTCACTATTTAATGAGTTGGGTTTTTTTTTAAATTACATTCCTTTGGTGAATGTTTTTGTACATTTTACCAAGATTTTGTGGGATTCAAAAAGTTCATGTGAACCTGGATGTCTTTTTGGCAGGATGATGTTGTCTTCTAAACAGCAGTTGAAGGACTGTCAATTTAATGTGATCTTGAAGGATGTGTATCTAGACATTCTCTCTTAAGACTGGTATATATGTATGCAATGTAAATATTGTGATACTTGACTTTGAATTATCGATAGTTTTCATTTTCTTTTGTGTTTCTGTAGTGAGAAAGGGTTTTATTACACTTTATTTTCAAGTTTAAGAAGTGGTCAGAAATGTTTTTTCATAATAATAGTTTTTTTCAAAACTCCTTTGCAGAAATGTTATTTCAGTAATTTCACTTAAAATTACATTTTCTTATTAAATGTTTTCACAAGTTTTTATTTTAAATGTGTTGCACACATACTATATAAAGAACTGATGGTAGTGTATAGTATTTTAAATGAACTGAATAAATTATGGTTTTCAGCTCAGTACGTGTAGAAAGCGGATAAAGCATTCCGAACCCCAACCCTAAGGACAGACTCGTTGAAAGACCAGCGAGCTCTCCGTGAAAGCCACCGGGTGGGTTGCAATGTTCTAATTCCTATGAATCATTAAAGTAGAACTGCTGAAGGGAACTACCCACTGGCTTACTGATGGTTGGTTGGGTGTTTGTTTTTTTTTTTAACTGGATTGCTATCACCTCAGAGGTAGAGGGGGATACCGATCCTGAAGATGCATCATCTCTGTGCTGTAGGAAAGGCTTCCCTAATATACTATCAGTGGTATTCTTAAGAGCCATTTAATACCAGTGCCAAGCTGGCACTCAGCTGTACAGTCTTTAACTATCATGACTATGACTACATTTTAACCTGGCCTTGAGAACACGTGCCGTGTGCTGGGTACCCCTCATTCTGCAGTCATTACAATCAGTAGAGTTGTTGCATGAAATTGGTCATAAAGAAGGTTTGGAACAGTGGTTACACTTTGAGTTATCTAGGTGGTAACTTGGGTGTGTCAAGTCCCATATAACCATAGCATGGATTTGAGGGAACTGCTGCAATAAAACAATATAATTACAGACTATGTGCAAGGCTTCAGTCATAAATACATGGAAAGTTTGTGTGCTGAGATCATTTGAAACAGTAGTTCTGAATTCTTTCAAGGACTCAACTTCAGTTCATTAGCTAATACTTATTGCCAGTTCTGTACTGGGTGACAAATTTGGGGAGTTTTCTGTATTCTCTATAACGAAATTTGTTTTATTTTTAAAGTAGAAGTTAGTTTTATTTAATTTACGTTAGTATCTTGTCTGTTACTTTCCATTTGTCTTGAACTGTTGTCCGGGTCATTTGTTTACAAATAAATTTGTTCTGTAATTTTTACAACTGAGTAAATATGGAAAGCATGGAACTGTTTCAGGAGGAGGGAGTAAAATGATTAAAACCCAAAGATATATAAATATATGCTTGTGTAATCACCATAAGATTAAATTATTGTAGTTGCAGAGTAAACCTGCTGTTTTAATAGCTTAGTGGAAAAATAAGAGAATGGAGATAAAATGTAAGGCTAGACTGTTATTATTAAATGTGTTAAAATCTTACAATCTTAGCAGTAATGCTATAGGAACGCTGCATTCTTTGTTCCACTCAGTACTGTGCTGCTGATTGTGGGTCGCTGTTAGAGGAAAAAGTTGAATAAATCATGGACAACACCACACTACACTATGATTTGTGCACTGCTTAGAAATATTACCAGAGTATGAATCCAAAGCAGACAATACAAAGTTCACACAGCCCATTCCTCAAAAAAAAAAACAAAACAAAAAACAAAAAAAACCAAAACCAAAACCAAAAACCCAAAACACACAACAACAAAAAAAAGGGAAAAACAAAAATCTCAGACAACCTGTATGGATGGAGGCTCAACCTTGAATAAAAACACTGCAGTTGACTGGTGAACTTTCTAGCTATGGAGCAAATCAGTTGGTCTGTGCATTAGTGATGCTGAAATTTAGCTTTTCAGTTGTTTCCAACTGATAAAGAACCTCTTACCCTGTCTGGACAACACAGTATGTTTGGTAACATGCTGTGAACTTATGCCACCTGTAGTATAATGTCTGTTTAACAGTAACATTCTGAGGAAAATTAGTTTGTTACATTAGTCAATGAATTTGACTGTTTATCTTTTGGAAAAGACCCACGGACTGTAGAGGGTGCCACGATTTAGAGCAGAAGCAGCCATGATCTAAGCAGTGGGCAAGAACAACCATGGGCAATTATCTGCTTAACCGTGTCTGGTCACTAAGGCAAAGCCCTTCTGTAATAGTTTGACGAGGCCAGAATTTAACTTGGGGCATCATTTCTGATCTCACTTCTCTCTAATCCAAAATGCAAGGCATCCTCCTAATGCTTCTGTAAATCTGAAAATTCCAGTACTGTGGGAGAAATCACTGTGTAAAGAAATGAGAGAGCGAACAACTGAGTGACGTATTAATTATATAATTCGTTAGTGGGAAGCACTCCGAAGCGATGACAAAAGGGCTGTTATGTAATGGGGCGGTATTAGTGCTGCTGTGTAATGAACAGGGAAACGGGGCCACCGAAACCCAGCTGACGTCCTCTGTCAAGTTACACGGTTTTAAGAAGAGTGTTGAGACTGCAAATTCAAATTAGAAGATGCTAAAATTAAGGTTGCTAGTTACAAGCTTTTTGTATGAATGAACTTTGCCTTGGAGTTAATTGCTATGCTGTGAGGTGTTTTTTTTCTCTTTGCCACCACCCGTATTTAAATAAATGGGACAGAGTATGTTCATTTCTCAGGTAAGCAACTGAGATGCAGCGTTCGAAGTGGAAAATGTTGATTGTGTTGCACATCTAACTTGAAGTGAGTGGAAACTGTGTTTTCAGAACACTTAACTTTTAAATAGCGATTGATGTATTACAGTAAAATGACGTGACGTAAGCGGCACTGATAAGTGCCCAACATGTCTAGAGAGTTGCACGCCAGGCACTCGGAACATGGGGCTCCCTCGTTCTCGCCCCCATTGTGAGGGGTTTTGTGGGGCAGGGGAGTGACTGGGCTGGCTGTGCGGCCTGCTGAGCTGTGACTGACAGCTGTCACCGTCCTGCGAAGGGATGTGCCTGGGCCCTCCTCTGTGCTCAGCCTGCTGCTTTGGGATGTGTCGCTGAGCCAGTTCAGCTTGCTCAACAGGCAGGACCTAATCTGACAGCCGTGGTTTGCTGCCGGGTGAGGCTGGCTCTGGAAGGGCCCAGGCAGAGCTGGTGCGAAGAAGAGGGAAGGACTTGGCAGGCAGCGGAGAGGAAGGAGAAAGGAACGGAGCCAGTTGTTCTGGTGGGAGTGAGCAGTTACCATTTCAGCTCTTGTTGAACTGAAGGCTATGGAAGTAACACTTCTATGCAAGAAAACTCAGAATAGTCCTGACTTGTGATTTGGGAGAGTTTCTTTCTCTGACATGACTATAGAAGATCAGTATCCTAATTATAAGCACAGACATTGTGTCTGAAGCTGGCAATATTAATTTAAGCAACCACTTATGAAGAAGCTTGGTTTATGTTTAGCACTGTGTTTTCTTGTTGACGTAAGAGGTGATTTGAATCTAATTATTCGTGATAGCATTTAGCAGCCTAGGCACTTGAATCGCCTTGCCATCCCTGGAGACCTACAGGAAGCAGGAGGGATTCAGACACCGGCTCTTCCTTATACATCTTTGAGGAAATCTTCAAGGCAGATTCATCCCAAGGATTGAAATAAGAAAGGGGAAATATGAAAAATATTAGGTATAATCTTATCAGTACTGATACTCTGTTTTTCATTAAGGTTAGGATTCCGCAAAGCTCTGCAGCGCATGCACGAGATCTGTTGTGACATTGATGTCTCCCCTCCCTCTGTAGTCTGACTGTGCATGTTCTTGTCAAAACTCGCAGCTGTTGTTAACTTACACATTTATCCAGAACAGAAAGAGCCGTTCCCAAGCAGTGTAACATACAGGTTTTGAGCTAAAGCTCTGGCATTGCAACCGTGTCAGCCTGGCCCTGGCAGTAAAATCAGCTTTGCTTTCCTGTGTGCAGCCTCTTTCCTGCATTTTGTTGCGTTCTTGTAGCCCAGCAGTAAAGTACTGTTGGCAAAGTGTCACTGGTTAAAGTATTAAAATTACTCACCTTCCTCTACCCTTTCCCCTCCCCAACCTGCTTTTGCACCAATCTAAAAAAAGAGAAGTGGTGAATGTTTGTTTTGCCTCTTTAAATTTTTTTAAACTTCACTGAGCAAGAACAGTGTCTTTATGGCTTGGGAAGTTATTTGAAGCTTGACTACTACCTGGGTTTGTTTGGTTTGAGTCATGAGTCTCTTATTTTTGTTGGTTTGACAAATAGTAAAAGCCTAAAGATCACAATGTCCTAAAATAAAGCTAACAAAATATTACTGTAAAAAAAATTATTTTACATTACAAGTCATCTGATTTTTAAAGAAACAGTGGTAACTGCTCATATTCTTAAACAGAAGTCACTTAACTTTTTTTTGCATATGAAGAGTAAAAAGTATGAACCTGTTCTTTTTTACTTAAGTTGGGTTTTTTTGAGGGGGGAATAGGGAAGAGTTTTCCTTTTGATATTCTTAAATTTAGCTGGCAGCTCTGTGCAGAGTTGTATAACTATCTGAAACTTGTCTATTACATTGCATGTTAAAAGGTGGTACTTTTCAATTTTCTTGGCACACTGAGGTTATGTTAACATGTTCAATCTGAGTTTCTGTTAAAAATGTTCTGTAGTGACATCTTCATATACTTTGTGCAAAGATTTGGAATAAGCGAAATTTCACTTTTCTTACTAAGTGTTAAGCAGTTTCTGAAAAGATGTTAAGGAGGTTAGTAATCATGTATTATTGTAAATGTTAACAGCATGAGAAAATGGGGAGGAGTAGCTCTCTCTTAAAAGCTTACAATTATTTTGTAACTAAAAAAAGTGAAGGGTTAGCATGACTATATTTTCATTTTACGAAGTTGTCTTTACAATATGCTCCTTTAAGACCTTTACCAAGATTTATGCAAAGGAATCCCTATTGAGATATAGAGATATATATAAAAAAAATAAAAGATGTACGAGGCATATATGCGCCTCATCCTTGAGGAAACACGAAAAGCAAAATGGATGGATTTTCAAGCAGAGGCTGAGTCACTGGACTCTGGAAGCGATAGGCGAATTGAGATGAAGAAAGTAGAAGTGTGGAGATGTTGGCACTAAAATGCAGGGTGTAAGCAGCTCAGTTTATTCTGATAGCTCCTGGGTGCTCCTGGAATGTCAGCGTGGTGATGTTGATGCGTTTTTCGCTGAGGCAGTACTAGGATCTGGATTGTTGTTTCCTGGACCAAGGTGCCAGCCACTGGGCTGTTACATTGCATTTTCTTGGAGTTGCAACTTCTTTCTGAAAGCAACTTGCTTGAAGTTTCCATGCCTTGAGTTAGTTTTGGAAAGTGTATTAGGTCAGACCCTTTTGGATGTCAACACTTCCAGCTCTCCTAGTTTGAGAATCCCAGGTGAAAAACAGGCATCAGACTTTCAGTTTAATTAAGACTATTTTGCCTTTCAGCATGTAATTTAGCAGAGTTTTAGATACCTTGGTAAGTTTTTTAGATGGAATAGAGAGGCATGTGTTAGCAAGGCTAGTACCTTTGTATACTGTCTTCCTCCTGGGTAGAAATATAATGGTAAATTAAAATATAACTAGAATATTGGTTAAGTAAAAACTGAGATATACAAAAGAATATTCGTGTACTTGAAAGAGTAAATTTAATAGTAGTATATAGTAAAATATGATGTTACTGACATGTTGATCCTCCTTTATGATATACCTTTTTAGGTCATGGAGGAGGAATAACTGGTTCATAAAAACTGGTCCATTCTGGATATATTTTCTCGATATATAGTTTTGTTCTTAACATCCTGTTAATGAATGAAACTTCTACAGTATGTTTTAAGACTCTATAAACTGAGTAATTTAATATCTGTGTGTATAGAAGTGCATGGTATTATAGGTGCTGCTTGATACTAAGGTAGATGAAAGAATACTTATTTTTGTCAGCCTTTCTCCATCTAAAGATGAATAGCAGAATCAGCTTTATACTGATTAATAATGCTTATAAACTTAGAGACAGATAGGTTTATGCAGAAGTGATTTTAGAACAGTTGCAGGATATTTTGAAGTTAATTTCATTAGTGATTGCTAATGAATGGACTTGAGTCATGAGTTGAAATAAACTTACTGGCTGTATTTCCTGATTAGAGAATGCTCTGAGGAATGCGTCTGCTGTCACAGATTAGGTTTTGTTGTTCCAAGCCTTCATTTAAAAATGTCTTTTGTACCTTGACATTCAGAATATGGAGGTACTTCCCTTAAAAAAAGCCATCTGAAGATAACCCTGAATCAAGAAGAGTGTTGTATTCAGGTTTTATTGGCATTTAATTTTCTTTCAAGGGAATTTGATATTTGTTTGTGGATGTTGTTACATTAACAGTGGTCAATGTGTGAAAATAATCACAGTATTGTGAAATGCCTTGTACTGCTTAACCCCTTTTCTGTAGGGGACCAAAATTCTACTTCGATAGCAGTGTAACTCTGTCTCCATATGAAGTTTACTACTTCAGGAATACTGGTAAAGTTAAAATGTTAAAACTCTTACCTGTAGTCCAAAGTCAGAGAAACGAACAGCCTCATGCCTCTGACTAGGTAAAGTTTGACACTTCAAGGTAATTTTAAGTATCAGTATTAACAATTGCTTTCATCTCTAACAAATATATCCAGGTGTTGTGTTTACGCTGTGCATTTCATGTGCTGAATTCTCATTTATTCCCTGAGGATACCAATGCATACAAGCCTTTTTTACTTCCATTCCAAAACAGTGAAATGTTCATCCTTAGCAGGCTCCTGGGTTTTGATAGCACTTGACGATACAGCTCATTCCACAAATTATTGCTCTTACTTTTCACAGTGGCACAACTTGAGACAAATAGGCCAGAAGAATATCCGGGAAGGATTCGATCCTGTTGCCCATTTCACAGAAACGTACCCTTTGCAATGGCGAGTTTCTTCTGGCTCTGCTCTGGAGCAGTTCACTGCCCAGCCGAAACTCTGCCGAGCCAGGGGATGTGACTGCACTGGCTTGGGCGGTGGCTGGGGCTTCCCCTTGTCGCCAGCCCATGGTTACTGAGTCAGCGCAGTTTTGCTGCAAACCCACAGCTTTAGAAAGATCCAGTGTGGTCTTTCCCGCGTGTAGGAACTGTTCATTTTGACTGGAGGGTAGATCTGAACTTGGGGCAGCGCTTGGTTTGAAGTTTCCTGAGCATAAAGTCTGTCTTGAGGCTCCGAGACAGAGAACAGAATCCTCTCCTGTGCGTTTAGACATTAGGTTGTTTCATGCCATCAGATTTTTTTCAGAGTAGTTCTTGAAAGACTTTTTAGATAATGCCCTTTGACAATGTTTGACAGGTACCAACTGGTTTAATGTGAGCTGGAAGACACCTTTTGCTTAATCCAGAATTGTCTTGAAGGAGTCTTCGTATACAATAATAATGGATAATTAAAGACATGCTGAATAGTTACTAACTTGTCTGACGTTCAAAACAGTAAGTATGTGACTGTAAATTTAAGCAATTGATTTGTTACTTCTATAGAAGAAAACATCGATGAGAAATTCTGAATGTGAAGTAAGGTACAGTGTTCTCCCTGGCCAGGTGCTACTGCTTCACCATGTCTTTTGTTACATTATTTTTTCATCAGCTTTCTGCTCGTGAACTGCTACCATTAGAAGCTCAGTAGGAGCGAAAGTCTATGTTAATTTGCCTGACTGTAACTGCACAATTAAAGCAGTTTATCAGCAGGGGTTAGGACAATCAGTATGTTCCGATGCTTCATGTTATAAAATTACTTTTGTTGTTCAAACAGATACTGTAATTAGTGCATCATTTTAAACTGGTTTTCTGCAGGGCTGGCTTGGAGTTTCATCTGACAAAAACCTCTATTTTTGCTGCTTGCCTAAGCACTTATTTTGTTTGTAGGCCTCTTCTAAAGTAACGACTTCTATTGAAATGTTACTGTCAGGAGTATATCATGTGAATACACTTGTCAATACAGGTTTGGGGAGGTGTGTTGTTTTTCAGGGTTTTTCTGTTTGTTTTTCACCCATCAGCCTTGTCAAGACTTAGATTCACTGGCAAAAACGGAAGGCGAAAACTCCATGTTTGTATTAACAATTATTACTACATACTAGCATTTAATACCTAGTTCTTACAGAGATGAACAAGTTGCTTCATGTCAGATAATAAAGATAACAGTGTATTCTGTCCCTGGCACATGCATAACCTGCTTTGGCAGGGGGGTTGGACTAGTTGATCTCCAGAGGTCTGTACCAACCCCAACCAGTCTGTGATTCTGTGATAATTAGATTTCACTTAGGATAGTTTCATGAGACATGGTGAGCCAATCTTTATGTCTTAAAATACGGTCCCTCATCTTCTCCCTTTCCCAGTTCTAGCACTGACCTTGTGGTGGCTCTCAGTAGCCCCTTATGATCTTACTGAACTTGCTTGTCCAGCAGAAAATGGTGGGGGGAAGGGGGTGTGTTTTTGCTGCCTCAGCACATCGGGCTGGCTCTCTGAAAGGCTGGCGTGATGCTGGGGCCAGTGCCAGTGCAGGAGTAAGGGCTGCCTGGTCAGGGGAGTGAGCCTTTGGACGTTGTTAGGTTGGTCACAGAAGGATACAGAAGGACAACAGCAAGAGACGATTCAAGTGATTTTTGTCTTGTTAGGGCTAGAGCTCTCATGAGTATGTATCAGCTGATGTGGAGTTATTTGTGTATCTGAGACTTCTAAGTGGTTTATTCGTTGCACAGTATGTTACAGAAATCCTCTATCTTCCAAATGCTTGTTCTCAACTATCTCTGCAGCAGAGATGCCAAAAACTTCCAAGTAAAATTCTGTAACTCAAGTTGGCAGAAAGAAGTTACAAGAGCAAAAGTTAGGTTGAACAACGCATGATGGACAACTCTTGTGGCCCATGAAAGGCTGGGAGTAATGACTTAGTTTAGGGAAAAGAACACTCTTCTTAGATTGCTCTGGCTTGGTTTTACCAATTCAGCTATGTTGACAAAAGGTTGTTAAGTAAGGTGTAATCCCTATTGAATGGTTGAGTAATGTTTCTCTCAGACTCATTAATTCAGACCTGATGTTGTTGCATGGTGATAGTACATATCAACTCCTCTTTAAAAATACTTAAACTAGAGCAGGACTAGAAGTTGCTTACAATGGCCTTTCTAATTTATCACTTTTTAGTTAAATTTAACTTTTGTTTCAAAATTGCTTTAAATCAAATGTTAACTACTTTTTTTAATTCACACAGCTTTTCAAACTGTTCTTCCAGGTGTTTTTAAAACTTTGATATATATGTGTGAATGTTTTCATTATGGAAAAGAAACATTCACCTAGAACTATAGCACAATTTATTAGACAAAATGTGTTGTGGTGACTTTACTTAACAGCTGAATTTCTTCTCTCCACATCTTACCTCCTCCGTTTGACTGTGAGAAGTGACTATGAGTGATTATTCTGTTTCTTATATCAGGATAATTTTAGTTAAAGTTCTTAGTATGTACTTGAATTAAACCTTTGTATGGTTTAAAGGACTAAAGCTATTCTTATGCCTTTTAAATTTAGTGTTCATTTTGACATTATATGAAAACATTCTTCCCTTTTGCTGTAACTTTTCTGTGTCTCTTGTCATTCGGTAGGAGAGCTGCTTGTTGTAATAAGTTGGTGAAGAAAGAATTTCATAACCTATCACTTAAAGATGAGTGAGGATACTAAGCTTCATTCTCAATATTTCCTTTAACCAGTGGCTTTGTTGCTTTAAAAGGCCCCCGTTATTAGTACTGAGCTGTGTCTGCATTTTCTAGTGGCCAACGTTACTGGAAATTTTATGAGTTAGAGGGGGAAAAGTGCATAGGATGAGAATTACGCTTTTTTTAATACTATGGGCCATAGCTTTCTGAAAAAAAAATGCCATGCGGAAAACTTCCTTCCACTCTTAGCACATTGCATTCATTCTTTCTTTCTTGTCTAACAAATGTATCCCTGCCTGCATATGAATAGATGCTGGGGAAGTGTTTCTTTTCAGTGTTTATTTAATTTTCCTTTAATGGCATTCTGACAGCTGGAAATGGCTGGATTCTACTTCACCAGTTTTTAATTTGTCAAGTTATTTTTATTCAGCTGGTGATACTGTGAAGGTCTTTAGACCTTGGTGGTAAGAAATTTGAGATTTTTTTTTTTAAATTCTTGATAAAATATTTTGTGATGACTTCCTTCCTGAAAATATTTTCCCCTTTCACCATTTGAATCTTTTGAACAATTTCAGTGAAGTTCGGGCACTTCTTTCCTTTGGGTTTAAAGTTTTTTGCAAATTATTGTCTAGATAGAGGAGAGACCTAGCTTAATACCTCTAGTCAAGGGAAGGGATGTTCTGAGTTTTCAGTCATCTGCTTTGTGTAGCTTACAGAAAGGTAGTAAGCTCCTGTCTCTTTCTTGTTATGTCAATAGCCGAGGTATTAAGAAGGAAGCTTTGGGGTGAGATATGAAGACGTAAATAGAAATGGCCTTAAAGGACTGGCATGCAGGAGGTATAAGAGCACGACTTGGATTTACTGTGGTAGGGTGAGTTATATGGACAACACGGGACACAAATCAATGGGGAGCTGGACTTCAATATTTCTCCTCATGGAACAATTTTTCTAATGTTAAAGCTTGGCTGTATAGACGCAAGTCACTTACATCCTCTGCCTGCTTTTTGGCTCCCCCCTAAATCCCTCCTCAAGAAAACAAAAAATAATTGGGGAAAAAAAAAGGCCACAAAAATGTCTGTAATTGTTGCTTTTATTTTTGTGCAACTAAATTTCAAGGAGTTGTAGCAAGTTGTTTTTTTTCTTAAACTAGCTAATCCATTGACCTTAATAGCAAGATAAATATTGAGCAGCTTTGTCAAGTCCAGTATTGTGTATAGGTACCATGAGGATAATGAGTGCATACACGCAGGCAACGGAATGAAAGCAAAATCTATTTACAGAATTAGGCTATATTTAAGGATACTGAAATTTCTGCCAAACAAGGAGCAGAGTGAAATTTCATCTGCCAGTTATGTTGCTCTTAATGTTCTTTAATTTAGCAGACAAGATAGTTTTGTTGTAATTAAGCTTTTCTAATATTGTTGTTCGTCAAGGTTGTGGCATAAATCATTTTACTCCATAGTTTCCTGCATCTTCACTGCCTCCATTTTTCCTGTATAATTCTTCCATAATCAATCTCTGGGATGCAGGAAAACTTCATGCTGCAAATTATTTCTTGGGTATGTAATACAATTTTGACTATATGCAATTGAATTCCTTTTCCCCGAGTCTTCTATTCAGGTTTTCTGGTTTTCTTGGTGCTGTTTCTTTCTTTTATGCGCATACCCTTCCTGCTGTGGTAACAAATGTTTTTTGCCCAAAATAACTCTTATGGCAATTTCTGTTACTCCTCACTGCTATTTCTATAGGTAGACCCGGCAACCAGGCTGAACTGCTCAACAGTTGCTACTGAAGGACACGAGGCAATAGGCACACTGAAATAAAATAAATTACATTTAAAGATAAGAAAAAGCTTTTTTTATTGTGACTGAACGCTGGTTGAACGCTGAACAGGTCACCCAGAGAGGTGGTGGAGTCTCCATCCTTGGAGATAATTAAAACTCGGCCCTCAGCAACATGCTGGAGTTGACCCTGCCCTGAGCAGGGGGGTTGGACTGGGTGATGTCTAGGGTCCCTTCCCACCTCAGCCGTTCTCTGGTTCTGTGAAGTAGTCTGGTTTGTCTTAGCTGCAGCTCACTTCAAGATACCCACAGTTTGCAGTTTCTTTCCACAAATTTATGCAACAGGGCAAGTTTTGGTCATTCTCTGCTGCCCATCTTTTCACCATTTTCTCCCCAAACAATTTGAAAAGAAAACCCTAACCAGCCCTTAAAGTTTTGGACTGTATTTCATGAGTCCTAAGAAAGACACCTTCCAACTTGTGTTCCAGATGTATTCAATTTACCCATTCAGCCTTTTCTATAATAAAACAAGGTTAGGAAAAGATGTTTTCAAAACTTGTTGCACAAAGGACTAGTTTACTTTAAGTAAAGATGTTACTTGGCAGAAAATATGTTTTTCTGAACCATCCTTTCAGGATTTAAAAGGAGAATGAGGTAGATAAAAAAATTGTAGCTCTTAACTGCAAGAGGCTGCAGGTTATCACTCCTCCTAGGAGCATAGCCCTGTCATACATTTTGCATCTGACTTTCTGTTTGAATGAATGACTTAGTGTAGATCTGAATGTCACGCTTTTGGTGAAAACAAACAAACAAATAATTGAACCTACATATTTGTGTAACATTGACCTAGTATTTTCAGTAAACCAAAAGGCATTTCTTGGAAAACTGTTAACCAACTAAGAAAGCAACCTTGTGGGACAGAATGGAAGCAGTGGAGGAATCTGAAGCCCCAGTGCCTTGAGGTAGAACAGAAGAAATTGGAAGCCCATTCCAAACTCTGTTCTCTTACGTTTTGAAAAAAACAGTTAGAAAATATTATGTGGATTTGTATTCTTCTTAAGTTTTCTTTCAGTCTACTGTTTACCATAAGAAATAGTACTCTGCACAACAACAGGACTTTTATTAATGTACTTCATGACCACAGAAGAGCAAGTATAGAACTAGTCTATACTAGTTCAGTTATCTTACCAGTAGGTATTTGTATGATCATTTGTGCTGTGAGGTCTGACCTTAATAATACATGTTATTATTGACTTTACACAGAATGTGTTCCACCTAAAAGTAAATTAGGGAGTCTGGAAGAAAAAAAATCTACAGTATCATCTGTTTATTGTCCTATGTACAGCTTTTTTTTTAAACTGAACAAAAAAAATCCTCATGCTGCAACAGAATAGTTTGAAGTACAGCACCAATAGTTGAGATTATGTTAATCTGAAATATTTAAATACTGAGTAACAGAGAGGCAGGCTACCTTGTTTTAGATAACAAAGAAAGTATTTTTCTGTGTTCTAAAAGTTACAAATTAGGCATACATCCACTATAAGAGTGTGCATTTTATTTTTCATTGCTGACAGGTGGTAACTCCTCCAAATCTTCCAAGTTTTTGAGACTTTGCACCATATTACTTTCATTATGAAAGAAATCAATGCAGTGCAGTACGGCCCCTTTCTGTTTGCCCACACTATGTACAAGCACGCCATTTAGTCGCATGGTGGCTAAAACTGCATCTCGACTTTCCGTCTCTTTTGGGAACAGAACTTGCTTGTTTTACTTGCCAACACCTTTCCTTGTCATTTGTTCCTCTTGCTTTGTTTGTGTTTGGGTTTTTTTGTGGGTTTTTTGTTTGGTTTTTTGTTGTTTGTTTTTTGGTTGGTTGTTTTTTTCCCCTGTGGTACTACAGTTGTGCAGGCTATCATACTTCTTACGTATTAGTAACTGGTACCCTTCCCATTCCAGTGGTGTCAGCTCCCCACCAGTCCGTGCAGGAAGAGGTAGCAGCATATTTCTTGCTCTCCTCTCTGCTGGGTTAGGAACCTTCTCTCCTTCATCATACCTGTAACATAATATTTTGTACTACCTCATATTAATATGGCTTGTCACCATCTTAAAAGAAAACAACTCACTCCCGCTTTGGATTTAAAAAAAAAAATTGTTTAAGTAGTAATAGTGGAGTTTTGATCATGATTGAGTGAAATAAGCTGCAAATACCTTGTGGTAGATAGTTCTTTCAAAGATTAAATTACAGCAGAGAACATGTTATAACTCAGCTGCACTTTGCGTCATGTTCTGTTTTATAAATGAGGGTTATTTTTCTCTCTTTTTTTCAGCTTCTGAAATTCACAGAGATATTTTCACTGCCACCATTGTTTAGAAAGTTGGCTAAGATAACTTTAAAAAAAAAAATCACTGTAGCTCATAGTATGGAGTACTGCATATTCATGTTACATGAGGAATAATGAAAAGAAATTTCCTTCGAAGTACTGATTCTTTTACAGAAATTTTCC